>NC_056733.1:1236466107-1236688607 GCF_019279795.1 Protopterus annectens | reverse complement strand
GCTGGCATCTTGAGTGCAAACATTACCCCCTCAGAGGACCAATCACAATACCAGTACACTGCTAGGCACCCAGTATTACTATGGCACAGGTTACTGTCCAAGGCCAATAATACAGCTTCTATGGGACCTGAGAATATACCTGGCTGTGTTCTACATGAACTACAGAGTGACCTGGCACCTTACCTGTGTGCCCTGTTTAAGCACAGCCTCACCTCAGGCTTTGACCCTACTGAATTGTGCACTGTTGCAGTCACCCCTTCCCACAGACGAGTTGTAACTACAGACCCTGGGAAATACCACCCAACTGCCTGACAGGTCTATTATGCAAAACTATGGAATGCATCATCATGCACCTAATAAACAGTTATATGGGAATCTGCAGACTCAGGATCCCACACATTTTACCTTTGTGAAAGGTAGCTCATACCTGCTCACTTAATCTGGTCAACCTCTTGCTGTCAGTCAACTGAGCTGCAGATGAAGGCAAGGTGACACCTACAGCCTACATTGATCTTGCCAAAGCCTTTCATAACATTCCCCACTCACTAAGCTTGTCATCAACCCCTATATCACTAGGTGGGAACAGAGGCAGAAACACAGGGGTAGATTGGACATACTGCTGTCATACATTGAGACAGTTGCAGATGTCACTGGGTTTGGTGTAACATCCTTTATGAGGAATATGATGTCGGTAATACCAATAGATGTGAGTATTTACTGCCTGTATTCCCCAGAGTCCACAACTGATTTACCAAAGACACCAACTGTCTGGTGAACACACAAAACATGACAGGCAAAAATGTGGCCAGTCTGTGGACAGCATGCTGGTGGAGAGGTATGTCAGAGACATATCACTGTGAGTCATGCCATCACACACTAAATGAATGTCCACACAAACCCTGTCAATCTATCAATCCACCATGTGTATAACATCACTGATGACATAGAATCTGTTCAAAATCTGGGGATATGTCCCTCATGTTGGTTGGCTGTCTCCACATGCCCTGTCCTGTGACATATTGCCACCCAATGTATGTGAATCTGTAGGCCACCGCCTCTGTAATGCCCCTCACACAGGCAAGGAAATGGGGCAAGGCCCTCATTAAGGAATGTCCCATATATAAGAACTAGCAGCAGTGTCCATATCCACAGCACAATACAGTGTGGGCGCCTACATAGTGATATGGCCGTAGCAATACCTGACATCTGCACATCTGTACAGAGGACAGACTGAAAGTAGATAGCCATCAGGTTATGCATTAGGATGAATGTATTGAAAGATACACATCTGAAACTGATAGGTATGCCATTACTACATGACAGCAGTCCCCAATGACATGTCCAAAGAACATAGTAGTCTACACTTAATATCAACATATCAGATCAATATCCAATAGGAGATACTTATAAACATACAGCTCAAACACGTAGAACAACATACTCAGTACTCACCAGCTTTGCATGTAGTGGTGTATGGTTCCAGTACTACAATCTGCAATCCACTCTTACTTGAAAAAGCACTGTTAAAAGTACTAATGTAATGATATCACATGCATTAAACTATTTCTGTCAACCAGTGCAATAAAGCTGGTGTAACATGCAAGTGTGATTGCATATAATTTGGGATACTACCCACGCATGAAACAAATACAAAGAAAACAGATTGCGGTACTATCCATGTATATCCAGGTGTCCCATACAGTATATTAATACCCCTTGCTACTGTAATGACAGCCCATAGAAGCATATTATGTACAAGGAATTAAGTACACTTATTACCCTGCCATTTTATCAGACTGGAATGTGATCACTGGTTACCAAGGCTGAGCTATGCTTAGCAGGTTTTACTATTGCTTAAATGTAAATGCTAAGCAGATTTGCACAATGTTAAACAAAACCTAAAGGTGTAAGTGCCTAACCATTTAACTGCACATTAGCACCGCTTACCATCGAGCAAACCCACACAAACCCACTCACAACCACCCTAACTACTCCCCAGTCCTTGTTCTGCCCAGCAACAAAACAATCCGCCCTTGCAAGTCTTGAACCCAGGACCCTGCACACCACAAGCAGAGCAAGTTACCACTAAGCCAGCCAAACTGTAAGGCAGTGGGAAGATTTATCCAACATATCATGCAGAACAGTCAGTCTACCCTAGGGAATGTACACACACACACACACACACACACACACACACACACACACACACACACACACACACACACACACACACACATATGTATATATATATATATATACACACACACACACACACACACACGCACGCACACACACACACACACACACACACACACACACACACACACACACACACACACACATATCTATAAATATATTCCCAAATGGCCAGATTCTCTGACTCTTTACTAGAAATGAGAATTATTGCATTAGAACATATACCCACACTCAGTGCAAAGGACATAACACCACACCTTTTGCATAAATATAAATGTTTATTTTTGTACAATTTACATTGTGTATGACATTTCTTATAGCATTTAGGTGTTTGAAATACAAAATAACTGATTAATGCAACTATCAAAGTAAACATATGATACAGTAATCCGCAATATATAAGATACTCTGCTCTCTTGGCCGAAGCCTTCAAGTAGTACAACAGTAAAAACTCACACATGCCTTGAAGACAAGAATCATTCAACACTTAAGTACAGATTTAGTTCAACAGCCTCCAATTGCACTCTGTAGGTAACCCCCCTAGGGGTAAAAGTAGCAAGTGTTACAATGTAAATGGATCTTTTACATAATGCTTAACTTCAAACTGTACTATCACACTGACAAACAGAACTGTGTGCAAAACAGTAAACTCTAACCCACTACTGTCCCCATGGTGAAATGTATGAAAATGTACAGCCATATACCTTTATGTTTCTGAATAGTCATATCCCTCACATGTTCTAACAGCCTAGGTTGAAAATATTTAATATACTTCCCCATAAAATATCTTACAAGGGCATATAACAACATTCTCTATACACTGACCTCTTGACTGTACAGGGTCACAGATGTTGTCCAGCTGTAGCCCTCATATATATATGGCCCCTACCCCACAACATGTGTGGGAGTCCACACCATCACTGGAATGATAGCAGGAATGTCTGCACTAAATAATGATTGACCATACACCTATCAACCCCCTACTGCAGGACATCTGGACAAAGCCTGGTATATAAGTGGAGAACAGAGTCCAAACAACAGGGCCGTAGTTGAAATATTGCTGTAATACACTGTGAAAGTTGCTGGTGTTACAGGATTGGTTGCAACATACCCTTTCTGAGGAATATGATGTCAGAAACACAAATGGATGTTGCCATGTACTAATAGCAAACAACAGAGACAATGCCACTGATTTGTCAAGGACAAGACCTGTGTGGGGAACAGATAAAATATAACAGTCAAACCTCTGGCCACCATGTGGATATCCCCACAGTTGAGAGCTATACAGATAGACTGCATTCCATGCAAAACTAGCATGTACACACAAACCCTGTAAAACTAGCAGTATTCAAAGCATATAACAGCAGTAGTCACACTCTGTCCCTATGTCTGGAACCTTATACAAACATGTAGTTGGCTTGTGTCCACAAGTCTTGTTGTAAGAGGTATTCCTACCTGCTGTCTGTAACACTGCTGCCCCCACACATGAAGGATGTTTTCCATACAGACAAGAGAAAGAGACAATGCCCACATGATGTAGTCATTTATAGTAGTGGGTTGCTATGACTTTGGCTATTGGAAGAACTACACAGCTGCATGCATGCAATTAGCAAGTGGGGAATACCAATTGGTGCAGAGGCCATCACCTGATCAGGAGCATCACCTATAAAACCCATACTGCATCCTATTCAAACCAGCTCAATACCTGTAGTGGAGAGAGAGAGAGTGAGAGATAGAGATAGAGAGAGAGAGAGAGAGAGAGAGAGAGGAAAAAAAGAAGAAACAAACACAATACTAAAAAGGAAAAACCAAACAAAAAAGGAACGCATCAACAGAAACACAGAAAAGAGCATAATAATACAACAGGTATGTGAAACATGTAAGCATGTAATTGAATGTAGTACTCAGTCTGTAATAATGGGAGAGATGAATCTGAAACATTTATATGTGCCATCAAGACTTGCTGTAATGATGCCCTGCTGAGCAACTGCTATGGACATAGCATCTGGCTCTATCTGCAGTGGGCCATACCTGTCAACTGTGCAGATCTTCACAGAATGTCAAGATTTACCCATCATAGTGTTTGGTCTGTTCCTCCTAACATGTATATTTGTCTGGCTAATAGCTGGAGATGGATGTCATTAAGTAATGACAAATACTTGAGATCCAGACCCCACCGTCAGCAGAACAGTCATGGTAATACAATATGTGTTATGCTACAAACTTCATAGGTTTGTAACAGGGACATTTAAGATCTGTCCCTATAATTCCTCCCTCTAATGTTAGACTTTATCCACATGTGATGCTCCAAGAGGTGGATAGGTCGGGTCACAGCTGAGGAGCCTGACTCACCCTGTGAAAGGACAGCTCACATATGGTAATCACTACAGTGTCTGTAAAAAGAGTTGTGACTGTGCCACTGCCAGGCCAGTTAATGGGATGTTGCCCATATCCATATGTTAACTGTGAATATGGGTGTTATACATGTTTGTATTGTAAATCTGAGATACCTATACAGGGCATGTGCATAGTAAAGAACTGTTGCAGATGTGTGTGTTAAACTGCATGTGATGTATTGAATTAATAACAATTATTAACATTCAACAGTACAGTGGTCTGCTGGACAATATTCACAGTTGTGACTGATATCTGTAGTCACATACACATATACTCATGTTATGTCAGCTATATTATTACGTTATCAATATTGATTTCCCCTGTTGTCACCCATTGATGTGGTCCATTGTCCAGAAGTCCTGGTATTACAGGTTGAGATGTATGATTGAGCTGTATATACCGTGTGCCATACTGACATAGAACACAAATGTATACCAGGTATCCCCTGAGCACATGTACGTATACATATGTTCAGCTGAAAGGCACAAAAGTAATAACATGGGTCACAAGCAGTCAGGAAAATAGGTTGTGCATGTTGCACATATGTATAATATCAGTGTCACTGCATACAACAAAATAAAATGTGTACAACTACTGATTGTGGCATTGCCATGACACTGATATGGGTACTACAGTAGGCATGATCATCAGGTACTAATCAGAGATGTGTACAACTGTGTTATGACCCACTGTCCATGCCTACCACTAACAGCTATATCAACACCCATATACACTGGATATCCAATGTGTGCACACCCCCATTGGAATGCCAGGTTTGTGTGCTGTATGCCAATAAGACCACAGAAAGTCATTTCAAAATGCTTCTCACCTCAAATGTGACCCATAACCTTACAATTCCATTGAAAAGGAAAGAAAGCTGTTTCATGGAAGGTGAGCAACCATTGCCAAGTGAAGATGTGACATAGTGTTAGAGTACAAACCAAGACAGATTGATGCTGTAATCACCTCAGCGGGTGTTTACACAACATATCAGTTTAAGGGTTTGCACACACATTCACCTTGCTCACTGTACTGAGCATTATTTCCCATATGTGTCCACAGGTCAGATTATTATGTTCTCTATTGAAGGCTATAGGTCACATTACAGGTGGGGATTGTGTTGACCTGAGCTTTGAGGGGTCATGTTTCAATTGCATAACTACCAGGCACTGTAACAGGGGTGTGTGTACACTTTATATCCACTGTAGCTATATGGAATCAGCAACACCTGGCCTGTACAACCAGCCTCCACCAATGATAGAGTAATGCCCCTTGGTGGACAGCAGCAATACACAAAGCACATAATAAGTTGCTATAGTGGCTGTACAGGGGCACATAGGTGCAGACCATAACTTGGAAGCATGTCCACCTCTATCGAGCAAGCATGTAGGTTCACAGGTGACTTCCTGTACTGTAAGGCTGACTATGATTATAAATGTGACATATCCACACCACAAAAAGAATAAGTCCAAGGCAAGCCCGTTGGTGAAGTGCAGAATGGTAAAAGTCCAAAAACTAAAGAAAGAGAAAACCAATCTTCATCAGGATTGTTTTGTCTGAAAGCTTTGTTCAACATTAAACTATTTGCATTTGTGGAAGATTAGTTTGCTCTTTCTTACATATCCACACCACCAAGGCCAATTGCAACAATGTCTCCAGATATGTAGTCAGTCTCAGAGGCAGTAACACAATTCAACCTGTACTGGGGGTAAAGCACATATCATACACATACATGCCATGGATACAGACAAACTGCATCAGACAGGTTAAGTATGAAGAGAGCCACCCTGTCCACAACATTTGTACAGGGGGATATGCACATAATCCACACCCCTTCCTACATCAGTGTTGAGCATGTACATAATGCCAAGTGATGGCAACAATAGCAAGTCCCCATGGGCATGACAACATCAGTCTGCCTCCTATATGAACCCAGGCATGTGCTCACAGCTCCATCACACACTACAGACAAACACAGACTTGCCACCATCCACACACCATCCACATGGAAGATGGCCACTGTCATCCTTTTACACAGAAATGAATGAAGATTAGTGGATTATGCCATTAAGTGTCCAATACTGGGGAACTATACAGGTCAGGGCCAGGAGTGTAATGTAAGATGCCAAAGCCATGCTAGCTTACAGTGTTATGGTATAGTCTGGATGAGTTGTAAGTAATATCCACTGTTGATGTGCAAGTGGACAACCATATGAGGTCCTGTGACCATTTATCCTGTTTATGTCTTCCAGGTAATATGCAATGTCCATGGCTTCCTGCCTTCACCGACATGGAGAATGAGACCATTATAAAACATCTCATACAACATCACAGCGTCATATTCAACCACAGAGCTCAGGATGTGCAGGAGAGGACCGCCTGTGGAATGAGCTCATCCACAGGGTAAACAATGTAGGCCTGCACAGCCAAAATTATGAGCAGGTGTGGCATCGTTGCACAGACCTCATCCACCACACTCGTCAGTGTGCTACTGCTGCCATTGCGAGGGACCGGCTAGCCACAGTTGGGGGTCAGGCCATCAAGCCCCTACTGACACATGCTGAGGAGCTCTTCTCCAGCCTTGGGGCACCCGGCCACCAGACATGTCAACAAGCTGAAGACAGCATTGTGGAGGTGGGTGCCACCCACACAACGGACGAGGAGTGTGCAGGTAAGGCCCCAGTGCACATTACTAGAACTCTGTTACTTATCCATTTGTATCTGTAAAGTATCTACATGCATATGTCAGATAGGATAGTCTGTTGCAGGAGTATAGTATAATGCACAGATGTGCATAATCCATTGTATTGGGGTTTGTACAGTTGATGTGCTGATATGCTGCTTCTACCTTGTACCAATGCCACAGATGTGGCTACTGACATTACTTCTCTTACACAACTATTTAGATCCTCCTGGTATACAACTGGGACAGCAGCCTGTAGCTGGTGAGTATGGAGTTGATATGTTCAGGTTTGCCAATACACCAGCCATGTTAAGGCCATGCTATTTGCCATGCACGCATGTAACACACCTACCCATAATGCATGCTGTACATGGACATTTATGTTGTTGTTAACTGCACTGCATCACAGTGGTCACCATGGTGGCATATCTGAAGGGTATGTGCGAGTTCTGCAGTATACCTCACAACCTGTCAGTGGCACATGTGTGGACAGAGATAAACAAAATAGTGGGACAAATGGCCTACAGCAGGGACATTTTTATTTTTTTATTTTTTATTTTACATTTGTTGACTGGGATAACCCGACTGGATGCATGTTTATTTTCAGCAGAGGCCTGGGGAGAAAAGCTCCAAGGGTAGGCAGATACAGCATTACATAATACCAGCATTACATGTTACAGACTATTTACAGTGATTACATAAGTAAGCAAGTTAAACAAGTTCCACAGGTTAGAGTTAATCACTAGCGTAAGTCAGGATTAAATTAAATTACACAGTAAGCTGGTTAACAGATTTTTACACATTCTAGAGAGAGTTAGCCAGGCTTGATACATTGACATAGCCAGTATGACATGTATTAAACATTACCCTTATACAGTGGATACAACAGTGTATACACCACTATTACAATGGCAACTGTTCCTGATATATACAATGGCAGACCACAATAACACATTCCACACCTTTTACAACCTGTAATGTGATCCTAACATGAACAATAAATGTGTAAAATGGAAACTTATGTTAGGACAACAAATATGGGGAATACAAACCTTACAAAACACTGGAAGCATATGTGTGCACACACTCCAAATAACATATTGTGGAGGCAGCTTGTGATGTACTGACAGCACTCACTCTTCTTGAGTATACACCTGCCATCAAGTACAGGGCTTCAATGTCACACCAAGTAATGGTCTGCTGTCCAAGAAGTATGTCCATGACATTTGCCCAGTCGCCTGCAACACAGGCAGCCATGGCTTGCACACATCTTACAAACCTTGAAATGGATGCCATATCTGAGAGGTAGCAATCAAGAGTGGGAAAAGTAACTTTACCTCACCATTGCATATACCATGGTAAACAGTGCAGACAGTCATCTATGGGTGTATTTAATATGGGGCAACAGTGATGGAGAAAATAAACAGATGCCCATCCAAACCAGATGACAAAACATGTTGCAAACTTGTCATGGAGGCTGCCCAGAGACATGCAGCAACACTAATGGAGTTGCAGGAATGTCTACCAAGTACTGCCTGTGCAGTACCTGTGTTGACAATCACCTGGATTCAGCATAAGTGTGGCCTATGGGTTAGGGTAATCAGACAGAAGATTTGTCCCACATGAAACATCATCCAGGGCTCTGTACAGGTAGCATAAGCATAACATCAAGTCACCCACAGACATGTGTTGCAATGTGTGATGGTGTCATGAGACCAAGGCTCAAACCTACAGACAGTATCCATAAAGATACATGTGGTGCACAAGCAACACCTCACTCCATCTCAGGGCCACCATCCCCAACATTTAGCTTGCTGGTGCCAGTGTACACCTTTAGGGTTGCTGTTCATTAGCTGGTACTAGGCTGGTAGACATGGTGGTTGGAATTTGGAACACTGTAAAATAACACCCATTTGTGGCCCATAGTTGTCATGTATCTGCAATAAAGCTGAGGATGGATAGGGGTGTCAGCTTGAAACACAACACAGCAGTGAACTGAAGCATGAATCCAAAGCTAGCTAAGAATGGCTGTATCTGAACAAGTCAAGGAATTGTGCCAGACATAACCCAGACTCTACAGCAACAGTGAAGCCACTGTGTGACCTCCAATGGCTGTGGACATGAGCTGACCTTGCAATCTGGCAAAGATGAGGGACCTTTGTAGGGCTGACAGACCACATAATGGCAAGCAAAGAAGGACCATGCTAGTATACCCCTTCCAGGAATAGTGACTGCTATAGTTCACTTAACAGGTGCGTCAACAAGCCACTGTGTTAAGGGTGTGCACATTTATGCAACCCACATACTGCATGCATCTCATTCAGCATCTCCACAACTAACACATTTGTTTGATACTGCATTGGATTGCACAGGTCATATGTCACATATCAGGTGTGTGTAATGTTAACAAATACAGTATTGTGGGCACATTGCATGCCATAAAAGAGGCTGGCATGGCAACAAGGGTGTGTACACTCCTCATATCCTCATTAAGCTTTGAAGGTTGTCAGTGTAACTGGATATTATTGCACATACATGCACTGCTGATGATGAGATCTGCAAATCAAAGGTCAGGCATATATTATTGACATCAGTCCTCATATCATCTCAGTTATGTGTCAGACAAACACATAGGGGCTGTAAGAAACAGAGCAAACATAACTTCCAGACATCTACACATTCAGCAATGGTCTGTACACATGTAAGGTATGGTGCACAGTACATGCCAGTGTACTCTACAGGTGCACAGCAATAATGTGTACATGGGTGTAGTGTGTTTCAGTGGAAGGAGCATCACCTACTAACACAGCTCATGCATCACAGAGGTGTATAATGTTGGTAACAAGGATTAAGAATGGCTGCAGTGCATGCTTTTGAGTGGCATATGTCATGCATGTTGACTGTTGGGTAATGTGAGGTCTGTTTAATATCTTTGTGCCACCTCACCTGTGTGTGTGTGTGTGTGTGTGTGTGTGTGTGTGTGTGTGTGTGTGTGTGTGTGTGTGTGTGTGCATGTGTGTGTGCGTGTGTGTGTGTGTGTGTGTGTGTGTGTGTGTGTGTGTGTGTAGAAGTAAGCCATAATGTACAGTTCTTAATTTAAATTTCTTGTTTGCCTTTCACAGGTGGCGCAGACAGTCACAATGCCCACACATACCCTCATCACCAGTGGCCATAGATAAAGTACAGTTGGCAGGTGGTGGCATGGGACTGGAAAGTATAGGAACTATGGCAAGTGTGTCTGTACACAGCAGCCATAGCCGGATGACCAGCAAAGTCCCACACAGGCAGATGTACAGGGGTGTTCATAGGAGGGCTGCTGGCTATCATGCCCCTGATATAAGTGCCACAGCAGGTGTCACCAGATGCATGTTCTGGGTTGCCACGGGAGCACAAGTATACACCAGAGATAGTCTGAGGCTCCAGTGGGCTACACTTCCTGCTGTACATGACTACATCCATGATCATGCAGATGCCCACCATTATTTTGCAGAGGTCATGGATAGATGGTTGGGTGAGATGGTAGGAATTCTCGACCATGTAGCATCTGTGGTAGAAGATGTGGTAGGATTAGGGAGTCAGCCATATGAACGTAGGTCAGCAACACCAACAGCTGGGGGTCTACATTAACATGCAGCATCTCATGGTCGCTCCAATAGTGACATTACCAGCACCAGCACTGCAGGGGGGTGTTGTCCATGCCACAACACAGCAGGCCACATACACATGTTATTGGTTGGTCCCAACAGGGACACAGATCCAGTGGACAATTGTCATCATCAGTGAAGGGTACCATATCTTTGCCTATGCCACTGTGAACTGTACACCCTGCCATGTATGGTCCACAGCTGTCCAACATACCCCTGTATAGGGCAGCCACATGGCAGAACTGTGTGCATACATACACACACACATCACCAATACAGCTAGGGCACCTCCATACCTATACACACTTCACATCTGCACAGGCCATTTGATAAAGAACCCCCTGACCTACACATATGATATCAACCAAATGGCTCAGCCTGGGCTTCTGGCAAACTCACACCACACCTTGTGCATATGATGATACCTGTACCACATCCCTGCCATCCATACCATCAGGGACATGCTAACATGGTTTTGATGCACAGGGTGAATTTACTAAAGTTTAGCAATGTACTGCTGTTTAACATGTTGTCAGCTGGAATGTTTAATGGTTACACATCAGGGTGTGTAGCTGTCCAGCCATGATGCATTATAGCTGTTATTAACACTGACTGACGGTGGTCTCCATAATGCATTCTGTTTCCGTTCTAGGTGTTTTTGTGTCAGGAGGATGTTGGTCTGCTGTCCATTCCTACAAGGGGTGTGGCACTGCGGTAACAAATTGACTGTGTCATATCCTGGGTACAACTGAACACAAGTAACAGGTCTGTATAACAGTTACTGCATGTGCCACATGGCTGCTAGGTCTAAGGGGTGTATACAGGTGAGTGCATGGTGGCAGATGTAAGCAGGTTTTCTACAACAGACAATGGTAAGTGCACTGGGTGGCATATGCCAAATGTTTGTGAATAACACACACACAGAGGCTTTTGTGTTGATGCAATACAGAGAGAATACTGTTCAGATGGATTTACTTCATTTTGCAGAGAACTCATTTTGGCCTATGTAAGTCCACCAAGACAAAATTGTCAAAATATCACATCAGTAAATAATCAGTCGGTCACATTTAATGTGAGTGAAAATAGTACTGGAAGGGTATATGTCCTTTTCCCCAATGTAGTGCAATCCTGGAGGTCGTATGCATAGGTGTGCTGTTGCAGGGGGCACAGCCCCCTACTTTGGAGGGTGTGGGGTGGCATAGAACCACACATAGTGTGATTAACAACTACTTAACATCTTAACATGAACTGTACAGTATAACAACACAGTAAGTGGGGGGATACACAAAACAATAACCCCAATGTGGGTGGCTGTGCCCACAACAACCACATCCAACTATATATATATCATCTCCAGTATTGAAGTACAGCTGTACAGTGGGGAAGAGGGCATTTACACATCCAGTGCTAGCTTTGATGGAATGCATTTCCACAAGATGATTGTTTTGAATGGTTACCTTTTGCCAGTTAGTTCTCGGACAACTGATCTCCTGGGAAATATATTTTCTGTAAACTGAAGTAGATCCCTTCACATACACACACACACACACATACACACACTTACTTGGCAACACTGAGATTAGAACCCCTACCTAGGTACATCTTGCTACTAATGTGTTTGGCCTTAATTGCATGCATCAAAGAGATTGTAGGGTGAGGTGTGCCCCGAGCTTCCTGTAAAGTGAACAACAGTACCAGGCCTTGTACAGTCTGGTAATGGGGGGATGTACTGGGTGTCAATGGACAATAGATAGTATAACATACAGTCATATACACATTGACAAACACATACAGTCATAGACACATTTGACAGACCTGGGATTAGCAGTGCTGACTACCTTGTCAGCAAGTCCATACTGTCACAGAGTTCTTGCACACAGCACATGCATCATTGGGCTGAAGAGTGTCATCAGTTACCTGTATGGTTGATGGTGAGAGCGGTCCTCATACACTGGACCTTGGGACATGTACTGGGGGTACCATGGTGTAATGACAGTATACCCAGCACCCCCACTCCACATTGGATATTGTACCCACTGAAATCCATGATAATGCTCCGACATACCCACAATCACACATTTACCAGGCCTGCAATACAAACCCTTGTCTATCTAATTATTACTACTACAGGGATATGCATTTATTGTGCACACCACAGGGATAGTAGGGTGAGGGTTTTGTCATGGCTGTCCTAATGGCAGCAACATCACCATCCCTTATAATATATGGCAAGGTTTAGTGTATTTGGAGAATGTGGCCACAGAATGTTGTCTCTTACTAATATGCACACACACACACACACACACACACACACACACACACACACACACACACACACACACACACACACACACACACACACACACTCACATTTGCCAGGACTCAGAGGGTAACCCATGCCTATCTACCCATTTGTAGAACAGTGTTATGCTGGTACTGCAAGTTCCAGGTAGCCCATAGGGTGAAGAGTGTCACAAGGTACATTCAATGTGAATTACACCAGCAGCCCTTTCTCAGTATAGCGATGGGTGGGTGGAGTGGGTGTGAAGGCCTTCAGAGTATTTTTAACTACAAGTTTACAAACACATAAACACTGTTATACTCAGTAATGCACACTGACACATTTGTCAGTACTGAGGACCATAGGTGCAGGTGTTCCTAGGCATGTACCAGGCTAATGTCCATGGAGAGATAAGAAGAGTAGGGCATGTGAGTACACTGGTATCATACCACCTGACATTTGTCAGCAGACATCTATCAAGTAATGCTACTTGAGTGATCACCAAGGTGACAGTTACATTCAACATCCACTCATCTGGCATTATCTTGAAGAGGGACAGTGATGTGCTCCAATTGACATGTATGCAAAATATATTGCATAACATGGCCAGTGTCTGCATTAGGGACCTGTACCCAAACATGTTCTGTTGACTGTGGTAGTCTAGTTGAGGTATCCATGGTATGTTGTGCATACAGAGTGGGGTTTCCTAGCTGTGGCATTCATAGCACAGCTGGGCAGACATGTCAGTGTCAGTCAATCAGGGATAGCCTATAAGTAGCCAAGATGAATACTTGACATCTGCACATCTGTACAGAGGACAGACAGAAAGTAGATAGCCAAAATGTTATGCATTAGGATGAATGTTGTGAAAGACAGACATCTGAAACAGATAGGTATGCCATTACTATATGACAGCAGTCATCAATGACATGTCCTAAAACATAGTAGTCAACAGTTAATATCAACATATCAGATCAATATCCAATAGGAGATACATAAAAACATAGTCAAACACCAAGAACACAATAGTCAGTACTCATATCCCAGCTTTGCATGCAGGGCTGTATGCTTTCAGTACTACAATCTGCAATCAACTCTTACTTGGAAAGGTACTGTTAAAACTAGTCATGTAATGAGACAATACATGCATGCGTGACTGCATATCACCTGGGATACTACCCAAGTATGTAACACATACAAAGAGAAAAGATTATGGTACCCATGTATACTCAGGTTTCCCATACAGTATACTCACACCACTTGCTTCTGTAATGACAGCACATAGAAGCATGTTATGTACATGGAATTAAATACACTTATTAAAGATGTCATTACCCTGCTATTTGATCAGACTGGAATGTGATCACTGGTTACTAGGGCTGGGCTATGCTTAGCAGGTTTGGGCATTGCTTAAATGTAAATGCTATACGGATTTGCACACTGGTAAGCAAAGCCTACACAGTGTAAGCACGTATCCATTTAACTGTATGTTAGCAGCGCTTGCCATCGTGCAAACCTGCGCAAACCCGCTTGAAACCTCTTTAAAGTGCCTTAATCACCCTGTCTCTATCAGCTCTTCTTCTGCCCAGCAACAAAATGATTAGCCCATGCAGGCCTTGAACCCAAGACCCTGTATACAGCAGTCACAGTACTTAACCACTAAGCCATCAGAGCTGTAAGAATTTCCATTGTTTTTCAAATATATCATTCAGTACACATACTGAATAGTAGTGAATAACTGCTTTGACTACGACAATTGTTCACTACTTGTTAGTGGAAATCATATAGCAATAACCCACGCCTGGGTGTGGGTAATGCTGAATTTACCCACGGTTGGTGTGGTTTGGTCATGAGGGCGAAGCCCGAGTGGCCAAACAAAGCCAACCATGGGTAAATCCAGCATTACCCACACCCAGGCGTGTTATATATTATATAATGACATTATTTAAGAAAAAAATAATTACTTTTCTTAAATAATGGCATTGTATATCGCCTCCTTGCTGCCCTTCAGCAGCTGTCTGGTATTCTGCGGCAGTTCTGATGTACTGTGCATGCGCATGCCTACGCAGTACATCAGAGCTGTGGGCAAAAGCAACGAGGAAAGCAAGATCTTTGTTGCTTTTTAAAAACTGTTTCACTATGTTAAATGGGTTTAACATAGCGAGACAGCTTTAAAAAAAGCAACGGAGAATATCAGTTGCTTTTTTAAAGCTGTCTCTCTATGTTAAACCCATTTAACATAGTGAGACAGTTTTGAAAAAAGCAACAGAGAAAGCAAAATCTCCGTTAATTTTTAAAAACTGTTTCGCTATGTTAAATGAGTTTAACATAGCGAGACAGCTTTAAAAAAAGAAACAGAGAATCTCTGTTGCTTTTTTAAAGCTGTCTCACTATGTTAAACTCGCTTAACATAGCGAGAGTGTGAAGCAACGGAGATCTTGCATTCTCCGTTGCTGTAAAAAAATGTTATAGTAATGGAAAAAGTCCGGGCAACTGGACCTTTTTCCATTACTATAACTCTGATTTACAATGTGCATGCTGACCAATCAGCATGCACGTTTTTGAATATTTAATGGGGGGGGTCATTGTATAATGTGGTATAAGTCATGTGTTCATATTAAATATACACATATCAGATAAATATGGTGAGATACATCTAAGAAGGAATATACAATACTCATGTTCACACATAAAAGGATATATATATATATATATATATATATATATATATATATATATATATATATATATATTACACACAGACACACACACACACATATATATATATATATATATATATATATATATATATATATATATATATATATATATATATATATATATATATATATATATACACACACACACACACACACACACACACACACACACACACAACACACACACACACATATATATATATATATATATATATATATATACACACACACACACACACACACACACACACACACACACACACATATATATATATATATATATATATATATATATATATATATATATATATATATAAATATAAATATATATGTATGTGTATAACATATACCCATAAAATGTAGTGGAGTCATACCTCAGCACCATAATTCTCAACCTCTTAGTGCAAGGGAACTTGCTGTACATATTGCAGTTATACATGTTGAATGTTGCTACAGTAACAGGGTTTGTGTCAATTTACATGTTGTCAAGGAAGGCTCTCCTGAACCTGACATGTACACCATCAGTTACTGACAGACATCATAAACTCATCATAGTGAAGTACCACACAAATCACAGTAATGATCCTGTGGAATACAGCAGATATATGAGCAATAAAAGTGGGCAGTCTCAAACAATCTGGTCAGTCCAGAGGTATACACAGAATACCTTAGTGCAAGAAATGTGGACCAAGCCTGACAAAGTGGATGTTTAAAACCATGAAAATGGGGATATATCACAAATACTGGCGTAGATAGGGTCACACAATTGATACATTCACACCCTCCTGTCTCTCCTAACATATATTAACTGGAGGAGCACAGGTCCCAAGACCACATACTTCCCACTAGTCAGTGACATACATCTTCACAGCATCCCACTGCTTTGTCAGTAATACACAACATGTATGGTGGCCAGGCATCAGTACATCTGACAAATATTTGTACATAACATCACACTAGGGTATATACACTGACCTGCTAGGCATGTCATCAAGCACTGTCTAAACTACAGGCAGTCTGCAACAACACAATCCCTATTTTCCTGTGGGGGAATACACATGTAATTGCAAATATAGCAGGCACTACATGCATGTAACATCATGGAGTAAAAGACACCAGTGTGAATGTGCATACCCACAACCAATCTCAACACAGTCACAGTCACATAATGGTAAGCCTAATTTATTGTACAGTATATGGACTGTGTGAACAAAATCCATCATCATATTTGCCACTCAAACACAGACCCTACATATACTGGCCCAATTCACAGTGTACTCTGATGCCTGACTGTGGTATGGGACATGTCTCAGTTTGGCCTTACAAACATAAAAGTTGATAGAGTACCAGAAACTGAAGCAGCATGCAACATCAAGTAGAATAGGACCAAGAACACTGACATCTACCCCAGTCTGTACACAAACCAAATAACATATTCACAAAATATACTGCTACACAATACTGGCACTCTGTCAACAATCACCATTAGTACACAGACCTCACTGCTGTACAGACTACAACAGAATGTCCAGGTTCTGTCCTCAAATATAAGGCCTCCTATACATAAAATGTCTAGCAGTCTGATATATCACTGGCTTGATATTAGGAATGATGTCAGTAAATAATGATATATTGTACATTTCTACCTCTTACTGCAAGATATATGGACAAAGAGTGACAGACTTGGAGCAGGAAGACACAAACACAGGGCCACTACTGACATATTGCTGTTATAAACTGAGAAAACAGCTGGCATAACAGGGTTCATTGTAATATGTCACCCTTGGGATTCCAGATACTGGATAAGGCTTTTGCCACCCCTATAGTGCCTTTTTTAGGCAAGGTTCAAATGACAAATTCACTACTATAACAGGAACAGGCAAGCAAAAACTGAGGGTAATGCAACTCAGTGATAGAAGTCTAAATCTCAAAATGCACTCCCTCGAGGTACTCCATAAAATGGAGAACATCGATATCTGTGCAGTGACTGAGTTCTGGTTCAAGGTTCCAGAGTGCACCCCTGCGTTACCAGGCTATAACTCATACCACACTTTTCGGCCATCCTACCTGGACTGGAACACCAAAGGTGGAGGTGTGTCCATATTCATTAAGGATATCCACACCTCCAGGCTAGTTGCTCTGCATAATGCATCCAAGGTTATCCAAGTGCAACTAACTCTGGGCAAAACTGCAATCCAAATTGTAGCTTGCTAGAGTTCCCCCACCATGCCCCAGGATTCCCACTCCTCTTTTTTGATATACTGGAAAATATTAGGGTTCAACCAAACACCCTAATAATGGGCGATTTCAACTACCCCAGCATTAACTGGGAAAACTACTCATGTACCAACTCCTTTGCTCAACACTTTCTGGAATTCATAAATTCCAATGACCTGGGTGAACTTATCCACACCCCCACCAGGGGCAACAGTATCATAGACCTAGTCATTACCAACATGAGTGACCGGTGTTCCACACCTGAAGTCAACTCCTCATTGGTCAGATCTGACCATAAGCTAATCACCTTAGATACCCACATCCCACCCCCACCCCCATTAAGGAAACCATGTTAAAAAAATTCTCCATAGCCATCTTCATGCTTCTTAAGACAGAAGCGGCAAACTTCATGACACCCTTGCAGATGGACAATAGAGTTACGACTGCTAAATCCTACACAAATGCACTCTATAAGCACTTACATGAGTGCATGGATCGTGCTATACCAAACAGAACCAAGATGCTATCCTCCAAAAAAGGAAGCTAATCTGGTGATCCCCTGCCATAAACTAACTCTACAACAGAAGGAAGAAACTGTTGCAAAGAGAGTAAAATCCCATGAGTAGAGGAGCTCCCTGGTCAGCCTCAGTAAGAAGCTAAGATCCCGTATAAGATCCTCCAAAGCTAGCTATGAAAACAAAATCGCCACTAATTCTAAGGACAACCACAAAGCATTCTATAGCTATGTCAGGAATCTCAATGGCAACACCCAGATCTGCTCTGAGTTACAGCACAGCAATATGAAAATTACAGAATCAACTGATGTTGCCAACATCCTGGCAGATAGGTTCAGTGCTAACTTTACCCCCCTCTCACCCCCAAAGGGTCTATATCTATACAGGAAGAATGCAGAGTCCCTGTAATCACAACTATGCAGGTAAAAGCTGCACTCTCTAAAGCCAAAAACACAGCATCCATGGGACTGGACAACATCCCAGGCTGCATTTTACATGAACTTCAGAGTGAACTGGCTTCCCACCTAAGCACCATGTTCAATCATAGCCTCACATCAGGCTTTGTACCCACTGAATGGTGCACAGCATCAGTTATCCCACTCCACAAAGGGGGAGTCACCACTGATCTGGGGAACTATCACCCTATTAGCCTGATGAGCCTGATCTGTAAGGCCATGGAATGTATCATCATGGAACTCATAAACAAAGACATTGGTAATCTCCAAACTCTGGACCCCACCCAGTTCGGGTTTGTGAAAGGCAGATCATGCCTTCTGAACCTGATCGACTTCTTTGAAGCAGTCATCAAAGCTGTAGACGAGGGTAAGGTGGTTCACAGCCTATCTTGACCTCGCCAAGGCTTTCAACACCATTCCCCATTCTAGAATTATAGATAAACTCACTAAACTAAGTATAAATCCTTACATCACAATATGGGTTGCCAACTGGCTCACTGACAGAGCCCACAATGTAAAAGTTGCAGACTACAAATCTGACTTCAAACCAGTGAGAAGTGGAGTACCACAGGGTTCAGACCTGGGACCTCTCCTGTTTGGTATCTACTATTCGGAAGTACAGGCTAACACAGAAAGCCTTTGGCTAATGAAGTTTGCAAATGACTGCAAACTAGGAGCCATAGTTGATTCCCCAAATGAACACGAAAGGCAGACACACAAACTTAGAATCCAAAAACCAAAGCGAGCAGGAAATATGTGGATTCCCCAAATGATGTGGACATCCTACAGAAGAGCCTCACTGAGACAGATGCCTGGTCTCAGAGCCACGGCCTCAAGCTCAATGCCAAAAAGTGCAGTGTCACCCCCTTTGGTAAAATCCCTGTACCCATGAACTACCACATAGGCGGCATTCTACTTAACACTGAATGTGTGATAAGAGACCTAGGGAACCAGGTGGACAGTAGTCTCTCCTTTGATAATCACATCACCACAGTAGTGGGGAAATCCTTCTACATAGCACACGTCATCACAAAAGGGTTCTCATCCAGGAAAAAAGAGGTCATTGTTCCTCTCTACTAGACACTCATTAGACACATTATAGAGTACAACACCCCTTTTGGAATGTGCCTCACAAGACATCTGCAGCAACTGGAAAGGCCACAGAAGTACTTCACAAAAAAGATTACTGGCCTCAAACAGATGCCCTACACTGACCATCTCAAAAAACTCCAGCTTTACTCCATAGCATATCACCTACTCTGAGGTGATCTCTGCCTAACATATAAAGCTATGTTAAACTCGGAGTTGTTGGACATGCTGCACCTAAAGAAATTCCAATCCCTCCAAGCCACATGCTCTAGGGACTTAAACCTTGTCACCACAATAAACAGGACATGCTCAAGGGATAGATTCCTGTCCCAGAGACTTTCCATACTCTGGAACAAGCTACCCATCAATGTCAAGCAAACTTTCTCATTA
The DNA here is from genome assembly GCF_019279795.1 of Protopterus annectens. Taxonomy (NCBI): domain Eukaryota; kingdom Metazoa; phylum Chordata; order Ceratodontiformes; family Protopteridae; genus Protopterus; species Protopterus annectens. The sequence continues at coordinate 1,236,668,020 of NC_056733.1, read as the reverse complement.
GCACTCTTCAAGAAAAATCTTGATGAGTGGATGGGAAATAGGAAATGCACCCTGGGGATCACTTCTGTGGCTTTGCTCAACAGGGGCACAGGAAAATAACTTTCTTGGGTGGTGTAAGCCAGGGAACCTTGTTGGCTAGGCTTATTTAGGCCCTTGGGCCAATAGCCTAGTACATACCTATGAACCTATTAACCTATGTCTCTTCTGAGGGATATGAAATCAGTAACACACATGGATGTTACCACTTACTGACTGCAATCATCTGAGTATGCTATTGCATTTATAAAGACAATGTGTGAGTATCACACCAAATCTAAGACTCCAGACTCTGGCCAGTCTGCAGATAGCCCTACAGGTGAGAGTTTTCTCAACCACATAACACTGTCATGCCAGACTTTACATCATGCGGGACAGCATTATCCCCACAAACCCTGTTAAACCAACATTACTTCATATGTAGAACAGTAATACTTACATTCTGTCCCCATGTCTGGAACATCCCCTTCCAGTTTGTTGGCCTGTCGCCACAGTGTTTGTTGTAAGAGGTATTCCCAACTACCCTCTGTGATGCTGCCAGACAGCCGCATGAAGTCCTGCTCACAGTGAAGGAAAATGGCCAACACCCACATGACTTGCTTAGTTATAAGAGTGTGTTTCCATGCAATTGGCTATAGAAATGATACCACAGCTGTTCCACATGCAATTAGCAAGTAGGGGACTCCAATTCGTACTCAGGCTATCAGCTAATCATGAGCATTACCTACAAAAGTCAAGCTGCTGCCTATGCAAAACAGATGTATTTTTACACATCTATCAGAGAGGGAAAGAAAGAAAGAAAGAAAGAAAGAAAGAAAGAAAGAAAGAAAGAAAGAAAGAAAGAAAGAAAGAAAGAAAGAAAGAAAGAAAGAAAGAAAGAAAGAAAGAGCCAAGCATGTTTGTGTATGATCCATGGGTGGAGAGTGGTCTGAGTATTATAAGGGCTGCCTATATTGTTGACTAATCCTTACTGTCACATAGTCATTGCACATGGCAGTAGACATTTATGGCTGTGGATTGTCTACACCAACCTCTACAGTGTTTGCAACTGCTGGCCTTGTAATGTGGCCATTGGGACATATAGGTCCTCAATATAATAATGTAGCAAAACCTGCACCACAATGGATCCTGTTATTACACAGTCACACCACCATCCACACAAGATACTGATGTCAAGCACACACACACACTTGTCAGTACTGAGTTGTGAACCCCTATCTAGCTATGTATTGCTACTACAGTGTTACGCATTTATCACAAGTGCCATAGAGCTTATATGTTGGAGAGCTGTCCAAAGGTATCATTGAAGGTGAGGAACATTAGCAGCAGTGCTAAAGGAGGGGTAAGGGATGAGTAGTAAGTGTGAATGTCCACAAAATCAGGTGTCAACAAAGACACACACAGTCTCTCGCAGTTTCACAGTTGCCATGTCTGGGATTAGAACTCCTAACTAGTATGCCACACTATGGCATTATGCAGTTATCACAAGTGCCACTGAGCTTATATGTTGGAGAGCTGTCCAAAGGTATCTTTGATGGTGAGTGACATCAGCAGCAGTGCTAAAGGAGAGGTAAGGGAAGAGTAGTAAGTGTGAATGTCCACAAAATCAGGTGTCATCAAAGACACACACACTCTCTCACACAAACACACACAGTTGCACAGTTGCCATGTCTGGGATTAGAACTCCTACCTTACTAGTATGCTACACTACAGTATTACACAGTTATTGCGAGCACCACTGAGCTTATAGGGCTGAGACTTCCCAAAGGGTTATTTCAAGGTGACTGAACTCAGCATGAGTGTTGACATGGGCAATGGGAAGTGCAGTGTGCATGAATGGGCCATAAATCATTCCTCTGGAAACACACACACACACACACACACACACACACACACACACACACACACACACACACACACACACACACACTCAGTCACACACATCTTTACATTTGACAGGACTGAGGTTACAAATGCTACATGAATATTTATTTGTACTACCATGTTACGCAGTTGTCACAAGCACCACAGGCACTATAGGGTTGAGGGCTACCAAAAGGAATGTCTACAATGATTGACATAAGCACATCATGTGATATAGGCCAATTGGATGTGTAGTGGGTGGGACAGGCCTCATAATGGAATTCTGTCTGTCACTGTCTCTCTATCTCTCTCTTCCCCACATCTCTCGGTGTGTATGTTTGACATATTAGAGTCTGTTGGTCTTAGATATGTGTGAGTATTCCTATCTAATGTGTGTGTGAAGCATAAATGGTGTACAATTTGGTGTGTGTGCACAGATATCTGCAAATGACAGATATGTATAGTCGACTGTGTTGTCAGACATGGGATTCATTTCTCTAAGTGTATGAGCATGCCCAGTATGACCTTCTGTATTGAGTGTGTGAATGCATTCCAAATAGTGTTCTACTCCAGTCCAAGGTTTGGTGTTCTACACCTACAGCTAGCAACCTGTTTCTGCAGGATATCTGTAGATAGGGTGACAATATGGAGTCACAATGGGAAACAGTTAGGGGGATACTGTAACTATTATTGTCTGTGCTGCTTGTGTTACATGGTCAGTGTTAGCAGAGATATTCAGACATATGTAATGTTTTACAATGTAATGTATTATGTTATCAACTACTGACAGATATAATTATTTGCTCACAGTTATTTACCAGGAAATACAAGATGAATGAAGCTGAGTCCAGCACTGTGGGCTACAGCCTACACATTCTTGCACACTCCTGCCATTCTGGACGGGTAGCTACAGACACTTGTTGATGGGTCTGTGCAAATGGTCCAGCACCTCGGTAGTACGTTGGCTAAGGATCCCCTTCTTGGGCATATATCGACTTAACAGAATGGCCATATCCTGCTGAGTCCATACCTCTCAGCTGTACAGATTCACCCAGGTTACCCAGAGGCAGGGCTCATATATCTGGTCAGTTCTCCTTCACATTGTGGTTTACAAGCAGGTTTGTAGCTACCCATTAATGGGTTTACAGGCAAGGGTGGTATGGGCACATACCAAAGTTTCAGACTTTGCACACTCCATGACGTCCATGCTTCTACACCCCCATCTGTTTATCTATCCTCTTCCTAACATTATGCGAATAATATCTGAGAAGTATCCCTATAGTTCGCCCTTCATCCCAGCGGTATTTATGGATTGGTCCACAGTTCTTGCAGTAGAATATGGGGGGTATGCTACTGGGATTTGTCAACATGGCCTTGCATTTGTGTTCTGTTGACTGTGTTTGGTTGTTAGGACCCCATGAGATACCATACATTGGCACCACGGGTGAGGCACAGGCCTTTGACAGAGGGCTGTAGACCATTTGGTAGTGATGCAGACCATATGTAGCAGGCCAGTCCATTCTGTCACTCCTACATTCCCAGGCTGTGAGCCAGTGGATTCCCCTGGGGTGACAGGGTAAGTGTGCGAGGTGTTAATGGCAATACTTCTTGTCCATATTGATCCATTGGTCTGGATGCAGGTAGGGTGCTGCTTACAGCTTGGGACACACCTGCACAGGACACCTTTTCAGCATGCTGCATTCTGTGGGTATTCCCATACAGAAGTGGGGTCATACTGTACTCATTCCCAACAGTGAGGATATGACCTGTGGTAAACCTGTAGCTGATGGTGGGGTGAGTTGAGTGCATGTGTAGTATGGCAGCTACTTGCAGCTGACTCACACATATACCTGGGACATTCCCCTTATGCTGCCTTGTGCAGGTACATAGGCAGTCTCTCATTACTTCATAACTGTGCCTTTTGTGGTCTGCCAGTGATTGGCCAGACTACACCAGTATTCCATACTACACAGGCAACTAATGTGCTAAGGTTGTGTGCAATTGAAAGTTACATTTTATGCACTCTATCTAGGGTACTTCCACCTATGTACTGTGTGTATGTATGGGTCTACATTCATGGCATATCCATCTTTCAGATGGTGACAGATATTGACATCTGGACAGTCAGTATGGATGACTGCTGACATGGGTATTGCTGAGAAATATTGTGGTTGGCACTGCAGTTGTTGGGCATGTTCCGGTTAACCACAGTACTGCCCATAGGCCACCGTGACACAACCCTCCATGCCTACATGCTGACCACTTACACACAATGTACAACACACAACAACCTAACACACAGACCCCTGCATATTCTATACATGCAACAATCTATCCTGTAGATTGGGCCATCTCAGGTAATCTGTGTTCCACTGATATTACTCCTCACACTTACATGTTACTGCATTTCTACATAGGATTATGGGGGGGGGGGCACATGTGATTACTTTAAACATTTGCTATTACTGTACTGGTATTTCAGGTACTCTGTTGGCTTCCATTTCATATTGTATTCTGACTTATCATGAAGACTGGAGGCATATCAGTGGAGTACAGATCTTAGGTTTTATTGACCTACATTTCAGTTTCAGACTTCTTACCCTTCAGACCTTACGTACAACTGCCAGACCTGTTGTAGTCTCTCTGTGTAGGTCTGGAGGGGGGCTGTTCATCACTGCCATCAATTAGAGGCCTTAGCCCAGCCTTTCTTTATGGTCATCTACACCTGTCCTGTTGGCTGAGGTTGGTGGTGGGTATATGAGACTCACTGACATGCATGTGTGTGTCCTATGGACCCACACAATTATTTGGGCCACCAGTGTATTGTGGTGGGATTTGTCACCTTGTCTACTACTGCCTAGTATGTTGAGACCTGTATTTGTTATGGGTTTCATGCTGCCCATATAGGTGTCCACTATCTGCTGCCATCCCATTCGGCCACCCGATCCCCTTGCATGTTTGCATCCATACCATAAATACAACTATCAGAACATACTACTTCATTCAGTAATTGATAGAAAGGGTGACTTACCTTGTGGCTGGGCCAGTATTGAGGATGGTGCTGGAGGGCTGACTATGTCGAATGTATATAATACACTCCCTATACATGGTAAAGCATGGGTAGTGTCATGTTTGGTATCCCATTTACTGTATGTGTGAGTCAGAGAGAGTGTCATTCCCTGTGTCCCCACCGTGTCAGTGTATGTGCTATGCATTGCCTCTTTGCCAAGTCCTAGGCATACTGGGCATACCTCCTTCTGCCTACATAGGCAGGCTCAGGTAGTTCCTCCTCTGAGTCACTCTGTGCCTGTGATGGCCTTGGCAATGGTGGGGGGCTGTGTGGCCTTTCCCCATGCTGTTCCTGCTCCAGCTGTTTCCACAGGATCATATTGTGTAGCATGGCACATACTATGAATATTTGTTTACATGTAGCTGGAGAGTACTGAAAAGCTCCACATGATATGTCCAGGAAGCAGAACCATGACTTGAGCATCCCAAACACATGCTCTATTATGATTCTGGTCTGTGTGTGGGCCTCATTATGGAGTTCTTGTTCAGGTGTGTGTGCATTTCTGAGGGGTGTCATTAGCCATGGCTCCAGTGTGTAGCCAGCATCCTCCACTAGGTGGCAGTTTATGTAGACCCTACCCCGCTCACTGGGTGGTGCTATGATGTGTATGGGTGTGCAGTCTATAGCACCCACTACCTCAGGGTATTCTGTTATTTGGTGGAAGAGACACATATTGCTGGTCAACGCCTTACGGGTGTTGAGGAAATAGAGGTGCTCACCAGCATGTGCTGACATGGCATCCAGGAAATGGTGGAGTACCCTAGATGCTGATGCCTGTGAGATCCCCATGATATCCCCAGTTGCTCTTTGGAAGGTACCTCTGGCTAGTATTCTTAAGCCTACACATACCTAGGTATCCACTGGGATGGGTTTCCCTCTGTTGGTTCTGTGTGTGAGGAGAGGCCGGCACAGCTCAACAATTTTTTGTAGAATGCCCATGTCCACCCTATAGTGCTCCATTATCTCCAGCTCATGTAACCCCTGGTAGATTACCCTGGGTCTGTACCACTCTTCTCCTCCCCCTCAATGTGGTATGGTCATCAGCATTCACATTCTCCCCACCCTCAGTCTCTTGCACATATTGAAGTATGAGAGCAACAGCAGCCCCTAACATTTTCTTAGTTTTGTCAGGTAAAATTTCCCCGTCTGTATACACCAGTGGTGTAGAGTTTGTGGGAAAAACGAGATTAAAAGGTGTTTTCTTAGTTTATAGCAGTGTGCTGGGCTGCTGCCTGTGTAATTGGCTGATTCTGATATATTTCACCTGCCAGCTATGCTAGTTCTCCTTGATTGCCTTCCTACTGCTGTTTTCCCTTCCCATTGCCTTCCCATTTAAGCCCCGAGGTGTACCGTGCATACCCAGTGCTCAGATGTGCACAGTGCTGCTATTTCCTGGTTTGTTTATTTGTTTAAAACTTGGTGCATGGCACACACACCCGTTTATGCAATATAAACACTGCTAGGCAGCCTCAGACACACTCCCTTCCTTAGCGTTGTTTATCTAAGGGCAAACACAGACCACAGAGCTCCAATAAGCTTACAGCATGCATGACACACCCCCTTATGAGGTCATCCACCTGTTATACATATACAGTGGTGTTGCTCTACCTACACGGTTGGATGCAAGCTAACACTGAGAAGAGATCTGTGATTCAATATCAGTCCCCTCATTTACATAAACCAGAATGCTAATTCATGATTACCACACTCACAGTGAGCCTTCCCCCTTGGCAACCATTGTTCCCTGGTATTGTTGTCTTATGCATGCCATTGACTATTATGGCAAAATGCTGATTTGGGTATAAAAGCTTATTTCCCTCTTTTTTTCTTATTTTCATGGCGATCACGTTTGCATACCGCTGCCCTAAGCTTAAACAGCTGAGATCGGCAAAAAAAAAAAATTTTTTATAAAATTGCAACTATTTTTCATGACAATGGCCATATATTTGGCCATTGGCATGCCTATTACATTGACTACATGCTTTCTTTTGAGCGGCCATGCCTCCGTTTTGTAATTTGCAGAAATGTATTCGGTTAGTAACCGAATACATTTCTGCAGGTTACACTTTTCTTACACAGATGCCTGCCTGCTTCCTGGATCACTAATTCACCTCATTTGCATGGTTTTCACCAGCAAATTAGGTAATTAGCATATGACAGTGGTGTTTGTGTGGGAATAGTGTAGGCATGCTCTCGGGGGCTCGTTCCTGGATTGCTCTTCAGCCATATTGCATGCAGCAGCTCTGACACTATTCAGGCACTCCATGCAGAGCTTGCTGAATCTGATGATCTGAGTCTTCTTCTGCCAGTGGGGAGTACATTTTAAACTTTACATATAAAATATTTACTGAATAACAATATGGCATTTTAAAACTAGATTTCCCCTTTGTACCCAGTTGAAGGGGTGATTTAGTTGTTGTTGTGTCTTTCGGCTTTTCCCTGTCATTTAGTACAGTCCATAATTAATTTGAAACTCTTTGCGAGGAAGTTTAATTTAGCTTATTTTTTGAATAATAGTAAATTTGAACAAAATAAGCTTATGAAGCCTTTGGGTTTTAACCCACCATAAACTTCTACTTTGGAGACTTTTCAGGACTATTGTGGGTATGATATAAAAAGGATGCTAAATGATAATCCTAAAATAAGTATTTTTTTTTAATTTTGAAAACAACATACATTTTAGATTCATGTTACCTGATAAATGGGACTGGCTTGTTATTATTTACCATGATGAGTATGTTAAGGCAATGGAGAGCATGCTAACTAACAGTGAAGAGTTTTATATTATTAAACTTTCTGATATTTATAGAAGTTATAAAAGAATTAGTGATGTATTATTACATCTTGTCTGTCAGGTATATTTAGAACCTGACTTTTATTCTTTGTATTTGCTGAACACCCCAGAATATGACTTCTTTTTTGTATCTCAAAAATTCACAAATGTGGATATCTACCATCTCTTGGATCTATTATCTCTAGTCCTGTTTGTGGTACAGAATATACTTCTGTTTATTTAGACAATATTTTGAATCCTTTAGTACAAGCTATTGAAGGTTATATAAAGGATACATGAGATTTTTGAACAAGCTACACATTTTTTCTTTTGATGAATTCAGACCATGAAGGCTACTTCGCATATCAAATCTTTATATATGTGTATATAAACAAGTGAAGCAATAGAATTTGTTAGAAATTATTTATCTTTTTTTCAGATTTTTCTAACTATACAAGTAATAACATTTGTTTAATGCTTGAATTGATTTAAGATATATTTTTTAATTTTTAGTTATCAGTATTACCAGCAGGTGACAGGTGTGGCTGTGGGGGCCATGGTAGCACCTTCCTTGGAAAATCCCAAATCCAGTGCTACTTAATGAGATTTCAAAAGTTAAATTCTTTTCCAAGGTAACTATATACAAAAGATTTGTTGATGACTTGTTTTTTATTTGGCACAGTAGAGTTTAGGAATGCAACTCTTTTGAACAGGAGTTTAATTTATTCACAGCTCTTTTACATTCCAGAGAACATCTGAGAATTACATTTCATGAAATTCAAGATGATTGTCTAATATATGGAGAGAATAGGAGAGATGACTCCCTATAATAATAATTCTTGTTGTCACAAACAAATAAATTAAGCACTTTCTGCTCCTGAAACAAATGTCTGATTACAAATATCTAGGAGAAAAAAGGAAAAATAAATTCACAAAATTATCAGGTCACTTGAAAATACTTTCTGTCATTCCTACCAAACATTCTGAAGCTAAGCATAATTTTCAAGTCCTGGCATAATAAGTGCATGCGAAGGAAATACTTCAGTCTAAGTTATCTGTATGAAGATATCTTCTCATCACACAAAGAGCAATCCTGAACCACTGGAAATTTCAGGGGTAGAATAAATGAAAAATATAGTTAATAATTACTTATAGTGCTCCAGAAGCATTAGTAATGCATGTAACATTTGTGACAAAGTTCGCAGATGACTGCAAACTGGGGGCCATAATTGATACTCCAGCGGACACAAACATCCTTCAGAGAGGCCTCATAGAAACGGATAATTGGTGCCAGAGCCATGGCCTTAAGCTGAATGCCAAAAAATGTATAGTCATACCCTTTGGGAAAAATAAGGTACCCACAAATTACCACATAGGTGGTAATCCATTAAGTACGGAAGAGGTAATCAGGGATCTTGGGACCCAGGTTGATAGTAACCTCTCATTTGACACTCACATTGCCAAAGTGGTTAGGAAGACCTTCTATATTGCCCACCTTATCATGAAGGGTTTCACATCTAGATCAAAGGAGGTCATTGTGCCCCTGTACTCTTCTCTTATCAGGCCAATGATTGAGTACAATGCCCCATTTGGGATGTATCTTACCCGACACCTGCAGCAGTTGGAAAGACCCCAAAAGTTCCTCACCAAGAGAATAAAGGGTCTTAAACATATGTCATATGCTGCCTGACTGAAAAAACTCCAGTTCTATTCAGTCGTATACCGCCTACTCAGAGGTGAGTGAGAGAGAAGTGTGTCCCCCCATCCCCCTAAATATATATATATATATATATATATATATATATATATATATATATATATATATATATATATATATATACCAACTCTGAGATTGCACTACAGTGGAGAAAAAAGCAAATTTGTGCTGTTGGCCAACTGCTTCCTTTCTCTACTTAAATCTTTCATAGATGTGAACATTTGCAGAACTGAACGTTCTGTGGTTTTGAGTTGATGTAGTAAAGTTCGGGGAAGGGAACCTCATCAAATTGATATAGACCCATTACTGGCATGTTGACTGAACGTTTGTTCGAGGAAAGATGAAGCCTGTGCTTTTAAATGATTATTCATATTATTTCACTTCATCAGAGGCAGATCTGTCAAATAAGGTAAATGTGTGTGTGTGTGTGTGTGTGTGTGTGTGTTGGCACATGAGTGTACCAGAGCTTGTCTTGTGTAGTGGTAGTGTTATACAAAGTGATTTTTAAGGTAAGGTGTAAAGTTAAGTTTGGGATTAACATGCATTACTAATGTCAGAAGAAAAGCAAAGCCCCCCCCCCGTCCACCTTAGTAATGTGTGCTTACCCTAACCCTTTCACTGCCCCTAGCCCTAACCCTAACCCTACACCTTACCTTAAAGAACCCTTTCTGAAACTCTACCACTATTCAAAAAGATTTGAGCTAGGGTTATTGAGGGTTTTGGTTTACAGATTGCAAAAGGAAAGTTTTTATTTTCTTTTTGCAATCTTCTATAAAATCAGAAAATAGAGCACAATGTTGCTGGCCCATGGATAATTTATTGTAAAAAACACATCCACAATCGAAGTAAAACATAGTTAAAATCCACAATTGTTAACATCCACAATGGTTAAGCGCTTTCATCAAGTAGTTTGACTTCCTCAGAACACAGTGACTAGTAAAATCCAAGTTTAAATACATGAATTCTAATTAATCAGAAATTCAAAATGACCAATCATGTTCATTGAAAATTCCCTCCTCATGAATATATATTCCCTCCTCATAAATATGTTAAATGCATGGTTGTTTAAAAAGAAAGAAAATATCAGTCTCATCATAAAATACACACACATAACATCTCATTTCAATGGGAAAATGTATAATAAAAATGTATACTACAATACACTAATATGTTACTACACTAAACCTGCCTTTTTTTTTAGAATAGGCATAATAGAGATATGCTCATTTTTTTCTAAAATTTATCGCAAAAAGACTTTCTGCAACAGTTACTTGCACTACACCAGCCATCATCCTATACATCAGAAAAAGAGTATTATTAAGGGTCAAGCTATAAGAGTTGTTAGAATGACCACTAGGAAAGATGATGTTATAGTAGAGTTTCAACATTTAAGGGAGATGTTTTTAGAGAGAGGGTATCCTGGACATTTTATTGACCCTATTCTTGAAGAGGTCTTAAATAAATGGGGTAAGGTGTATACCCCCCTACTTGGTGTGGGTAGGGTAGGATCCCAACCTATAAGTCAAGATATAAGTCAAGATATGAATGTTCATGATAAACCTGATTTTCAGCATGCTTGTGTGGTGCAATATAGTCCCTTGTATTCTCACATAAAGGGAACTTTAACAAAAAACTGGAACATTTTTAGAACTAATGCCGAAATATATCGTATATTGGGCCAACAACCAATTTTTTCCACCAAGGTTGGACCCAATATTAAGACAATATTGGAGAAGGATCATACTTTGAACAATACCAGGGTCAAGAGAGGGGGCAGTAAACCTTGTGGTAAATGTTCCTATTGTCGATATATTTTACAAGACAATACTATTACTCTTGATAATCAAAACAAGAGTCATATTTTTTTAAAGAGTGGCAATTGTGATTCAAGTAAACTTGTATATATAGCTAAGTGCTGCTCCTGTTCTTCCTTTTATGTAGGTAAGATGGAGAGAAGACTGAAAAGTAGGATATACGAACACCTATACGATATCAAAAATGAAAAAGACACCAGTGCACTGTTTAAACATAGTGTTATTTGTAGTAATTTCCAGTGTTATAAGTTTGCTATATTAGAATTTGTCACCATCGAAGCCAGAGGGGGGGACTGGCAAAGTGTGTTGTATAAAAAGGAATTACTATGGCAACTGTGAATGGCTGCTGATTACCCCCCAGGGCTTAATGAGCATATCTCTATTATGCCTATTCTAAAAGAAAAGGCAGGTTTAGTGTAGTAACATATTAGTGTATTGTAGTATACATTTTTATTATAAGTTTTCCCATTGAAATGAGATGTTATGTGTGTGTATTTTATGATGAGACTGATATTTTCTTTCTTTTTAAACAACCATGCATTTAACATATTTATGAGGAGGGAATATATATTCATGAGGAGGGAATTTTCATTGAACATGATTGGTCATTTTGAATTTCTGATTAATTAGAATTCATGTATTTAAACTTGGATTTTACTAGTCACTGTGTTCTGAGGAAGTCAAACTACTTGATGAAAGCGCTTAACCATTGTGGATGTTAACAATTGTGGATTTTAACTACGTTTTACTTCGATTGTGGATGTGTTTTTTACAATAAATTATCCGTGGACCCACAACATTGTGCTCTATTTTCTGATTTGGTTGGTTTTTGAGCACTTCACACTATCTTTTGGACTTTGCAATCTTCTATAAGTTCGGCTTTATTGCTTTTCAATGGTATGGACGTTTAAAGTGTCTAGTGCTGGTGTTTTATTTATGGTATTTACATATTTTTAGCATTTATACTGTAACCACATACCCACACCCGCACACATAGGCCATACGTGCACACACACACACACACACACACACACACACACACACACGCACACACACACACACACACACACACATACACACACACTTGTATTTATACTATTTGTCTATATATATATATATATATATATATATATATATATATATATATATATATGTATATTGTGTGTGTGTGTGTGTGTGTGTGTGTGTGTGTGTGCATATTTGCTATGACAGGCAGTATCATGTAGTCTTTCGAGTTTGAATAATGCTGTAAACAAAAATGTATATTGTCAGTCATCATTTAGGTAGGTTGCTTCTGTAAAGATTTGCGTTTTGTACCACTTTCATTAATACATACACTACCCCAGTTTAACACACAGGTAAAATTAGAAGAAAGAGCACTTTCCCTAGTATGTAGTAATTGTTTTGGAATAGCAGATATCTATTGCTGTGGCTTTAAACTGTAGAAGCAGGCTTTTGTATAGTTAATAGCATTTTCACAGTGATGTGACTTTATCCTGTCCTGTCAGAATTGTTGTTTGATGTGCTGAGTGCATTTCCTACTTTTTCATTAGTGGTGCTTCAGTTCTGACATATCTCGATGGTGAGTTTGTGGATAGGCATCTAAGATGTGAATTGTACTTCAAATAAAGGCAAGAACCAGATGGGAGTTTGCTAGCTGGCTAGTGAATTCTATTTACCTTGGAGTGACAGCTCCCTGTAAAGAATCTTTTATAGAGGGTTATCCATTCTTGTAGATTACAAAATCTGCAGAACAGCCATAGTAAAGAGAAAAAGGCATTATTGTGGGATAATGCACACGTGGGTAAGCAATATAAAGACTGTTAATAATAATACACTGATGTGAGCATGAGTCCACATGTTAACACCTTCTTTTAACAGCTGCTTAATTAAACACAGTCCTATCAGATATAATGCACCTTTTATCAGTACTGAATGTTATGTGCTGCTGTCAGCTCTCCGCAACCACCAGAATGTGTTTAGCTCATTTGTGATTTGTCTGCACACTTACAATTTTTCATATACCTGTATTATTTATTTCATTTTATGTGTTAAATAGACAAGGGAGCTTATCTTGAAACATCTTTTATCTATCAGCTGGAACAGATGCATGTATTACAATGTAAAAATTGTTGCTTAAAACACTAGCAAACAATTACATTTATGACAGCACATAATTGATTATTTTACAATATCTTAACAATGGTAGCAAGATGACGAGGGAATAATTTCAGAAAATAAATTAAGCTCAAATCTGAACAGAGAATAAAGTGGTGGTTGATATTGGTTACTGTCTGAAACATTAGCATTGGTAGACTACTGTCTGTATTCTTAGGCTGTGGCTTCACATTTTAATACCAGTAATCAGCAAAGAGTGGCACTGCATATTTATGCATATCATGGAGGCCTTTTTATAAACACTCCTCCCTATATCAAAACATAATATAGTAGGCATCCTTTAATCGCTAAGGATAATGGGTTTGTCCTTCCAATGGACAGATTTGAGCAGCGTCTTCTGTGGCTGTGCTGTCCAATCCTTGAGCAGCAGTCCTTTCCACATTCTGAGAATCAGTAGGCAGGTGTCGGGCTGGTATCATTGCCATGGATCTTCTGAGGGCTGTCTATCCTCTGCTCTCCTTGCCAAGGTGGTTTCATACATAGTAAAAGATTTCCACCTAAAAAGGCAATCGTTATCTGTGGTGAGAGAATACCAGGTTTTCACACTGATAGAGAGAGTGCTGAGGTCATGCTTGCATATGACCTTGCCCACATTTGGGTGACCCTTTCAGCCTCTTTCCCGACTCCAGTTTTCTAAAAAAGGAGGTCTTTTGATATTCAGCCATCTGTCATGCATGACACTTGCCCATCAAGGACATGTGTCTCTGATTCAGCAGGGTGAGCATAGCGGTGGTGCTTGTCCTCTCAAACACTGTGTTGTTGGGGATCTTGTCCTGCCATCACATACCAAGCATGTGCCTATGGCAGTGCATATGGAATACATTGAGCTGCTGCTCCTGTTTTGACAGCACAGTTCATGTTTCACTGGCATACAGTAATGTACTCAAAACATGGGATCTTTAAACCTGCAGCTTGGTGTGCACAGTGAGCTTATTATTGGCCCATATTCTCTTTGTCAGCCTGGAATACATTGTGGCGACTTTTCTAATGTTCTTGTTGATCTTGCTATCAAGCGATAAGTTGTCAGAGGTTGTAGAGCATAGGTACACAAACTCATGAACAGCCTTCAGCTCATAGTCACTCACCATGATTGGTGGCTCATTGCCCATATTTTCTAAACTGATTATGAGGCCAAATTGCATACATGGATCCACAAAACAAGTCACTGAAGTTCTTGCTGAGTATGAGCCACAAAAGCTGCATTATAAGCAAAGAGAAATTTCCTTAGATGCTTCCTAAGCACCCTGATCTTTGATCTAAGCCTGAACAGTTTGAAGAGGTTGCCGTTCATTCTATTTCAGAGAAAGATACCCTCTGTAGCAGTTTTGAAAGCAAATTTTAACAGAACTGAAAAGAAGATACCAAACAATTTTGGAGCCAGTACACACACCCCTGCTTTACACCACTGAGAATCTCAAAAGGTTTTAGGGTGGATCCATCATACATGATGGTCCCCTTCATGGCTTCATGGAGGACCCTGAAAATGCTAAGAGCATTGGAGGACAGCTGACTTTTGTCAGAATCACAAACAGACCTTTCCTACTGATGAAGTCAAATGCCTTGGTCAGATCAATAAAAGTAATATACTGAGGTCTGTGCTGCTACCTGCACTTTTCTTGTAGTTGACTAACAGAGAAGACCATGTCTATAGGAGACTGTCCAGCTCTGAACCCAAACTGAGGCTAAGAGTAAACTCTCTCTGTAAGAACATGGACCTCTTCAGGACAACGCATGCAAACAGCTCCCCCTTGCTACAGAAAAGGGAGATGTCATGATAGTTGTTACAATCACTTTTGTCACCCTTATTCTTATAGATAGTAACTATGTTAGCATCCCTTATATCTTGCAGCATACTACCTTCTCTCCAGCACTAGCAAAGTATTGCATGCAGCTCTGAGATCAGGGTACTGTTGACACATTTAAGGATTTCTGAGGGAATACCATCTTTCCTGGGGGATTTTCCAGAAGAGAGTGCTTTCAGTGCATCACTGAGTTCTTCCAAGGTGGGCTAAGCATCAAGTTCAGTCATAGTTGGCAGAAGCTGAATGGCATTCAGGGCTCTCTCCATAACTATGGTCCCTCTGACATACAGCTGTGAGTAATGTTCCACCCAGCTTTCCATCTGCTTAGTTCTGTCCTTCAGGACCTTGCCTGTGGCCAACTTAAGTGGGCTGAGCTTCCTTTGTGATTGATCGATGGCTTGCTTTATCCAATCATACATTTCTTGCATGTTACCGATGCCTGTGGCCTGCTAAATCTTGAAGCAAAGTTGGAGCCAATACTCATTTTCAAAGCTACCTGCTGCACTAGACTCCAAGCACACTGGAGTGCCTGCAAGTTCTCATTGGGCAAGGACCTGTAGGCAGTCAATGCCTGTTTTTTTCTCTCAACTGAGCTGTCAGCAGTTTAGTGTGAGCTTTAAACAAATCAGTACATTTGACTGTCTTCTGATGACACCACCAAGTTCATCATAAAACTCGTCCTTGATTTCCTGGGTAGAAGTTAAAGCTGGAGCATAGACATTGAAGATGTTGACAATGGTGACTTGTGTTTGTAGCTGAATATTCAGCAGTCTCTCATTTCCCATACTGGGTGGTATGAATGAGCCAACAAGGTTGTTTCTGATTGCAAAACCAGCTCTATGTTTCCTGGTTTCTTCTGGAAGCTTCCCATGCAAGAAAAAAGTAAAATCCTTCTCCATGAGGCATCCAATGGATGTCAGCCTTGTTTCCTGGAGAAGACACAATATCCATCTGCAACCTGCTCAGCTTATTGTTAATGAGTGCTGTCCTCCGACCATCACTGATGTTCTGTAGAACTTCCATAAGGCCTGGAGTTATGGTCCTTATGTTCCATGTGCCTAGCCTAAAAGCTGGTTTACTTTGTTTTTTTTTGTTTGTTTTTGCAGTTGTATGGTTAATGATCCAGGCTTCCCTAAGCCTGACATACCCAGTGGAGCCAGTGGGCTGTGGTGAAGCAGCAGATATTTGGCTGGGGGCTGCCCAGATTAAGGCATATGACAGCTGCCCAATGAGATCAAAAGATCTCTCCCACAATCGGAACAGCCCCTGGCACCTCATTCCATGCCATTTGAGTGCATTGGTTTATTACAGTTAACTGCTGCTTCCCATGTTGTGTCACTTCTCACAAAGCAAAGTTGGTATTTCCTCTGCAGGGTGAAGGCCTGTGCAAGTAAATATGAGGAAAGAGTTGATGCCCAGCAACAGGTTCCCCCTCTCCATGCCACTAATGTAATCCAAGGGGAAAGGCAAGGCCAGTAAAACTTGGCATCAACTTAAGGCAGAATAGATAGGGGACAGCTGATACCCAGATAATGGACATTACATGTTTGTGTACCAGTAAGATTCATAGAGATGAATCCATAATAAGCTCATGTGCATACTAAATGTGTAAATGGCCCTGAACTTGCACCAGTAAGCAGCAAATTAACAGAAGAAAACAGATCTGCGAGGGGAAGAAAGGACATTTCATTTGTATCAGGAAGGTGCTTAAGCACAAATTTGCAGACTACTGAAGGGAACATTGGTGGAAATGTTTCATTTGCTGTCAGAGATATGCTTCTGCATACATGGGGAGACTGCAGAAGGGCCTTTGGGGAAATGTTTCATTTTGGTGCTGGTTCATTCTTGGGCATACTGCGTAAGGGACTGCTTGGGGAAATAACTCATTTTGGTAGGTTGTGTAAACTTGGATATACTTCTAAAGGAATCATTGCAGGAAGTGTTTCATTTTGGTGCTTATGCCTACTTGAACAAAGTGTTGAAGGGATCATGGGAAACTGTTTTTATTTTTTCATTTTGATGCTTGTGCATACTTGGAAAAATTGCTGAAGGGACTGGTGGGGAATGTTTCATTTTGGTGCTTGCGCACACTTGGACAAACTGCTAAAGTAATCACTGTGCAAAATATTTTTTGTCCTTTTTGCGCTTGTGCATACATAGACAAGCTACTGAAGGGGTTGGTGGGGAAATAATTTTTGTGTCAGTGACATGCTTGTGCATACTTGGACAAACTACTGAAGGGATGGCTGGAGCCCTGTTCATGGATTGCAACTCAGATACATACCTCTCAACATCTTAGTGCAAGAAATCTGGACAAATACTGACAAAATGGGTGGACAAAGACCCAGAAATAGAGCCAGATTGTAAACAGTCCTCTTACACACTTAGAAAGTTTCTAGAGTAAGAGGGTACGTGTTAACATATATTTAGTGAAGGATTTGAAGTCTGAATCTCAAGCCTATGTCATTATTTAGTGGGTTCAGTTGTCAGATTATACCAGTGATTTGCTAGAAAACCACACATTTTATGAGGAACAGACCAAAAATATGAGGCAAAAATATGGACATTCTGCAAAAATCTAAACAGTTAAGAAGTATGCATCAGATAAGGAAGGTGAAATAACCAGAGCTCCAAACTGCAGACACAAACAAAAACTGCAGATGCACATGCACTTACAACATGAAATTTATTGTACAACCCCTTTTGTCCTTAAAATTCTACTGGACTTCCTCAAATACACGTGGTCTCCTTTTAAAAATGTTTATATACTAAAAGCAATGCTGTCAAGTAGTGAATAAAAGTGTAAAATACAGCTTACAATAAAAACAACCAGCAACACATAAGAATCTAAAATAGGTATTTAAGACACTAGAGAAATAAATACAATATCAAACTTTAGACTTTTTGGACATTAATAAACTGGTGATGAAAAGTCAATACCAGAAGTATTTGTTGCATCTATCAAAATCGAACAACGGGTGAGAGGCTGGCATAATGGTTAAGGTGTTTACCTTGCAAACACAAAGTGCAGTTTGATTCTCACAGGGGGTAATTGGCTAGGCTTAAAATGGCCCACAAGGGCAGTTAGTCTAGTACTAACCTTTACATTTCCTAACTTTAGCAGTATGTTTTCCAATCACTTCACCTCTCAGACAGGACAACTTTCACCAATATCTGTAACAACATTTTTTTTAAAATTTGCACAACTGTCAGAATGTCTATTTAGAGAATTATTGGTATTTTCCTAATTGCATAGTCATGTTGGTAAATATTTTGTCTTAGTGCATTTATTGTCCTCCCAATATACAATGCTGGGCAGGTAAAGACTTGGCCAGGTAAACCACACTTGGGGTATTGCAATTTAATTTCTCATTACAGTAAATGGTTCTGGCATAATTACCCACAGTGAAGCTAGAGGCCTCCTGTATGACTCTACATTGGCTACATGCTCCACATTTAAACATGCCTTTTGCAGCCATGTGTTTCTCCCATTTTCTATGAGGAACCTTTTCAAAGGTGTTTTTTAAGTTAAGACCCTTTTTGTATACCACAGTGGGATTCTGCCCCAGTTTCCATCCAATCCTTGTGTTTTAGTATACATGGTCCAGCCACATGGTAAGATATACTTCACCTCCTTACTTGCACTGTTATAACTGCAAACAAAGGACCTAACAAACTGTTGTGTATTACTCCTGGGAAGACTCATGCTGGGAGTACTATCCCAGGAGCAAGACCTGGCGATGTCCACCACATACCTTAGTACTGGTTATATCGACCTTTTCTTTCTTTAAAAACATTGGCCAACAATCCCTGTATAAAACTCAGTGGGTAATCCCTCTCAAGAAACATCCTAATTAAAGTCTTATTTTCATAAGCAAATATGTTATCTGTAGGTACCAACTGGGATAACCTTGTAAATTGTGTTTTGGCCACATTTTTCTTCTGCAAGTGGGACGATTGCTGTTAAAATGTAATAAGCTTTCAGAGTATGTTGATTTGCTAAGAACATAAACCATTCCTATTCAACATCCTTCAAAACTGTTGTTTCTAAAAAAATCAATGGTTTCCCTATTGTACTGACCTTTGAAAGTTATTTTTTTTTTAAATTCTAAGGTCAGTACAATAGGGAAACCATTGACTGTGTGTGTCTGCATCACATCATCATTTCTGCCCCTCACTTTGGACTACCCACTGTACCAAGCATGTTTACAAAGTGTCTAGTTACAATAATAGCTCATTGTAGGCCAAAAGGTATCCACAGTTTTCCATATTTAGATGTGTGTTCCTTTATACACACCTTGTTGTATCTTTCGGCTTTTCCCGGTTAGGGGTCACCGGAGCAGAACTCTGGTCCGCTAATGATTGGCAGTATATTTTTATGTACCGGGTTACCAGCCCTGACGCACAACCTTCAACGAAGGTACGCCCATTTACGCATGTTTCCACACAGAAGACAATTAAGATAATGTTCAACCTTAAAAGAAAAATTTATTATCCCAATTTATTGTCTGTGGGGTTGTGCTATCAAAAATGTCTAGTGAGTAAGAACACTTTACACTGCGTCTCTCAGCAGGAAGCTGCCTGGTACAAATAAATAGAATCTCCATTGTTGAAACTGAATGCTTCAAAGTCAAGCAGGACTTTAATACAATGTATTACTGCTTTCTTGGCCATACGTTTTGACTTGTCAGCCATTCTATTCCTTTAAAATTGTTCAGTCAGCAGTGGAATAAGAACATCTACATCACCTGGTGATTTTTGGTACTATAGTCAATTTCATGCATTGTAGAGCACAGGGCTGGCCAAGCCATGACAATGCCAGTTCCTTTCTTTTCTCTCTGCTCTGACAATCTCTGCCACTCAGTCCTTGGGTTTTGAGCTTAGAAAAGAGGTATGTGCCACAGGGGAAGAGGGATAAGGCATTGGCATACTTTCTCAGACACAGGCTTAAAAGAATTAGTGGAATCAGGCTGCCTTAATCACATAGGCATAGCAGGTTTCTGAAAGCTAGACTCATTTCATAAATCTTGAGTTCACCACAGGGTGTTCAACAAATGTTGATAAAGCACATATCAACATACCTCTCAACTGTCCAGATTTTCACAAAATGTCCCGATTTGTACCTCATATTTTTAGTCTGTTTCTCATAAAATTTGTTGTTTTCTGGCAACCTACTGAGGATTGAAGTCACTAAAAATACTAAATAATAGACATTTGAGTTTCACACTTCATATCCTTTTGGAAATACACAGTAATTCAAAAACTGTTATCCTAGCAATGGTCTATGTTTATAGAAGCAATATGTCAAATCTGTCCCTTTTTGGGGTCTTTGTCCCCCATTACTTCTGGATTTGTCCAGATTTCTTGAACTGAGAGGTATGCATATCAAAGATTGCTTCTGCAACTTTCTTTTGAAAACTAAAAGTGACTAGACCTGCATTGTTTAGTAAAATAATGTGGTGTCTTTGTTATTTGAGAGAGATGTACAGAGTAATGCCATATATGCAAACATATTATTGCATGCTGTTTGTTAGAATAAATAAAGTGGAGGTAGAAATTCATCAGTAGCCAGCGAATATGCTCTTTTCATATTGAGTTGTTATGTTTTATTGTTCTTATTACATGCATTGAGATTGAGCCTTAAAGGGACTGAAAATAATAGACATTGATCTTGTATCCAGGGATTGTAGTTACAGGCTGCATCATTCACCAGAATGCTGAGTGTATGCCCTGTAACAAATCTCTGACACAAAGTGCCATTCTTGTGAAAAAGTTAGGCTATGAGAATGTAGATGTATTGCAGATGCCACTAATCCATAGCCGGCCTTAGGCATAGGCCAACTAGGCGGGTGCCTAGGGCGCTGCTCTAGTTGGGGTGCTTTTTCTGTAAAATGGATGGTGTAGAAACATCAGGATGGGGGCACCAGGTGGTGTGTGGGGGTTGCTGTGGAGCCCTTTTGTCTGTGGCACTATTGGACCAAGGGCCGGCCCTGCACTAATTACCAAAGGGACTGCTAGATGGGCAACATTCATGAAAGTTATCTGATGCCTTATTATTATATACATTTGTAATTTAATTGACTACCATGATTCCTCTTGTGTCTATGGTCAGCTGCCTAACTACTCAATGGGTGATGTAAATATGGTTGAGTATGTTGTAATCTGTATAAAACCAAAGAATTCATGATCACTTATACTGCAGACTTTGGGAAGGCATTATGCAGTAATTGTCAATCAATACATAATCATTCACACAATCTTTGGTTAAAATATTAACAATTTCAGCTGTCTGATATTCAACAAATCTTCCGGAGAACCAGCTGTATAGGTATATTTTTTCAGTATAAAAATGTCTGAAATGATGCATGTTTGCTGAACACATGATGCTGTTGATCATGCTACTTGTTGCATGTTCTGGGACCGCACTAAAATACTACTAGTGAGTGCATAACAGTGAACATCTGGGAAAATGAATGCATGGTCATGTTGTCACATAGGGCCAGTATTTATACAGAAAAGGCCAAATGAGCAACTAAAGGCTTTCTTTTTTAATTAGTGGGGTAGTGGGAAAATACCTAATTTGACTACTACTGCATATATATATATATATATATATATATATATATATATATATATATATATATATATATATATATATATATATATATATATATATATATGCGTTCCCTACATTAGAACAAAAGCTGGGAAGATCAACACTGACATCACTGACGCCTGAAGACCGACGGAGCAGATAACCGACAACTCAGAATACCGACAGCGAAAACACCGACACGGGAAACGTGTGAGCACGACTAGGTAAGTGTGCGATAGTGAGGGATTTAGGGTTAGGGTGTTTGTAAGGTGTGTGTGCGATAGTGAGGGATTTAGGGTTAGGGTGCGTGTAAGGTAAGTGTGCAATAGTGAAGGACTTTGGGTTATGGTGTGGGTAAGTTAAGTGTGCAATAGTGAGGGACTTGAGGGTTGGGGTGGATTAAGTGAGTTAGGGTTAGGGTGCGGGTAAGGTAAGTGTGTGATAGTGAGGGAGTTGAGGGTTAGGGACGGATTAAGTGAGTTAGGGATAGGGTGTAGGTAAAGTAAGTGTGCAATAGTGATGGACCTTAGGGTTAGGATTTGGGTTAAGGTTAGTACATAGATAGTTGTGTGTAAGGTGTAGTGCAGGTTTTTAGGTTGTTGGTGTGCTTCTGTTGTGTGTGTGCTGTGTGGAACAGCGAACGTTTTGTTTTGTTAACTGTCGGTATTGTGGTTTGTTGGGCATGTGAGCTTTTGTGTTTTTGCAGTTTCGTTCTTGTGGTGTCGGTGTTGTGGGTGTCAGTGTTGTGGACTGTCGGTCTAATGTAGTAGACCCACATATATATATATATATATATATATATATATATATATATATATATATATATATGGTTTACTATTGAAATTGCGGCATTGCACAGTCGGATAGTCGAACGTATAAGGTCGTATACAAGGATGTCGAAGACAAAATAATCAATCTAGGAACGGTGTTAACATGGGTTGAGGTAGGTGTTCAGTATTATTCCCTACTACAAACATCTTCCCTACCTCGACCCATGTTAAAACCGTTCCTAGATTGATTATTATGTCTTCGACATCTGTGTTTACGACCTTATACGGTCGACTATCCGACTGTCGCCCAAGTGCCGTTCGCAATTTCAATAGTAAACCTATATATATATATATATATATATATATATATATATATATATATATATATATTTATAAATTATTTTGAACTTTTCCTTTATATTTATCTGCATATCTTCAACTTTTTTCTGCCTGTGCTGATATTTTTAGTTTATTTGCGATAGTGCACTATAGATCCTGATCTGTTCTGATACTGTGCATTGCTTTTATCGCATCTACTATATCTTTCCAAGTATTTTTGCTGATTTGTTTCCCTCTTTACACTCTTCTGAGAGCGGCACTTCTTGTCTTAATTGCTTTATAGAAATAACACAAAAAAAACAAAACAACTGATAAGGCAGAATGGCGTTGACGAGGCGTGGACAACCAATTTAAATCTAAGTAAACGCACTTTATTTTAACAAACGTTTTCGCCTCTGCTAAAGCAGAAGCTTCATCAGACAAAGCAAAGAACCAAGAAAGCGCCAAATGCTCACAAATTTAAAAGCCTGTTCTAGACAACGTGATGTCACTTCCTTGACAACACACAACAGCAAGATTAAAATAAATATTTTAAAATGTATATATACACAAACAGTGCACATAACAAGTTTACATACAGAAAGATATTATATTAAGTTAAAAAACTGTGAGGAAACTCTTAAAGCAAACAGCAATAAAGTGTATTAATAAAAAAATAAATGATAATATATGAGAAAGCTCTTAAAGCAAACAAAACCAGGGCATGAAAGACAATAGGTCCCTATTAGAAGCAGGACAGGTATCTGTTTTATTACAAAAACTACACTTGTAAAAAGTGTTGACTATTAAATAGCCAATTCACCTCATTCGCTACCTTAAATGACTTCTATATTTTAAGATAGCAGAAATGTTACAAGCCTCGTTCAGCCCAGGGACAGAAAATGCATCCAGTAGGATTTGCCACTCCAATTCTTTTGTTTCAAGAAAAAGGGACTGAGGGCCCCCTCTAATACCCATTTTAACATGGTCTATGCCCATAAAGTGAAAACTGTGCCCTATATGACTTAAAATGTGTTTCGAAAGGGCGTTATCACCTTTCTTATTTTTTATAGCGTAATTATGTTGGTAGATACGGTCCCGTAATCTGCGGTCCGTCTTGCCAACATAAAACGCTGGGCAACAGTCACAAAAGGCGACGTAAACAACTGATTTCGTGTTGCAGTTTATCTTGTGTTTAATAATGTATTTCTTGTCCCTAATGGTGAATGAGCCCCCAACTTTCAAGAGTTTGCACCAATTACAGGCCCCACAAATAGCTGTACCAGTATATCTAGAAAAAGAATGAGAAGATCCACCCGTCTGTAGGATCTCCTTTAAATTACTACCCCTCTTAAACACAAAAGATCTTGGTCTTTTTTGAATTCCATAAATGAAATTCATTGTTGTTGTGTCATTGAGTTGTTTACGTCGCCTTTTGTGACTGTTGCCCAGTGTTTTATGTTGGCAAGACGGACCACAGATTACGGGACCGTATCTACCAACATAATTACGCTATAAAAAATAAGAAATGTGATAACGCCCTTTCGAAACACATCTTAAGTCATACAGGGCACAGTTTTCACTTTATGGGCATAGACCATGTTAAAATGGATATTAGAGGGGGCCCTCAGTCCCTTTTTCTTGAAACAAGAGAATTGGAGTGGCAAATCCTATTGGATGCATTTTCTGCCCCTGGGCTGAACGAGGCTTGTAACATTTCTGCTATCTTAAAATATAGAAGTCATTTAAGGTAGCGGATGAGGTGAATTGGCTATTTAATAGTCAACACTTTTTACAAGTGTAGTTTTTGTAATAAAACAGACATCTGTCCTGCTTCTAATAGGGACATATTGTCTTTCATGCCCTGGTTCTGTTTGCTTTAAGAGCTTTCTCATATATTATCATTTATTTTTTATGAATATATTTTATTGCTGTTTGTTTTAAGAGTTTCCTTACAGTTTTTTAACTTAACATAATACTTTTTTAACTTAACATAATACTTTTTTGTATGTAAACTTGGTATGTGCACTATTTGTGTATATATACATTTTAAAATATTTATTTTAATTTTTGCTGTTGTGTGTTGTCAAGGAAGTGACATCACATTGCCTAGAACAGGCTTTTAAATTTGTGAGCCTTTGGCGCTTTCCTGGTTCTTTGCTTTGTCTGATGAAGCTTCTGCTTTAGCAGAGGTGAAAACGTTTGTCAAAATAAAGTACGTTTACTTTGATTTAAATTGGTTGTCCACACCTCGTCAACGCCATTCTGCCTTATTAATTGCTTTATGGTTTTCTCTAGTCAATACTTCAGTGATGGCATTCATTTTCTCCATTTATTTTCCCTTACTACCCTGTATTTTTGTGGGAAGACTTTATCTGTTATTAATTTAATTGCACAATACTATATCCTATTTACTTATGTTATGTTGCATGAATTTCTTTTGAACAGTTCTAATTACTGTGTTCACTTGTTTCATCAAACTTCAAACATTTTGGAATTTATTGACTTTCTGTAATCTGTTTCTTTCACTGATCTTAATATGTCTCTCCATCTCTATTAAATCAAGAAACTCTTCTCTTTGGTCATTTCCTCTTAACTGAGGGCATATTATTTGTTCTCCATTTCCTGTGGACATTCTATAGGTAGTTCCAAATCATCTTCCTGTGCCACATTCTCTTTAATTTCATCCTGTGTCATCCATTGCTCTTTCATATGGGAACTCGCTGGACAATCACCCCACAACATTGGCTGCGTCAGAGTTGTCACTGTTTCCTGTTGCTCCCCTTGCTGTACAAATCCAACTGGATGTTTGCACTGGTTACCCGTGGAATGTTGAAAAGTATCTTTATCTGGCAACTGATCAGGTGTTCCCCCTCCACTGGTTTTGCCTTAATTTGGGAATCCATTGCTCTACCCTGCTGTGATGTTTTCAGAGTTAGATTTTCTACACTAAATCCAGCACTTTACAGGTAATCCATAACCTCAGTTTCTATTTCTTTAACTTCTCCATTGTTAATCTTCTTTTCTACTTGCAACATTTTCCATGTCTGGATGTGTTTGCCGATATTTCTCTATAAATATCTTTGGTGCTACTCTATTTTGATTATTTTTGATTTCTCCTTTCCATGCATATTGCACCATATTAAATATCTTTTTCTCTCCCTTGACCATATTTCTTCTTCAGATGTCTCCATATCCTCCTGTTTCTCCTTACTATGGGGACTTATTGTTCCATCATACTGTGATTTAACCTATGTTAATCTTTCTACACTAAATCCTTCACTTTGCAAGTGTTCCATAACTTTAACTTCTAGTTTTTAACTTCTACTTTTAATCTTCTGTTCTACATTCCCTCTTTGTGATCTGATTTTTTTATTGTGAAATTTTCTATATCTGGATGCTTTTGCCTGTATTTCTTTTCAAATATCTGTACTCCTGTGTGTACAATCCTTTGGATGAGAAGTTAAACTGACACCCCATCTGCCTTTGTTTGTGGTGGCTTAGGTACTTGGACAAATCCAATGGCACTCGTCAAAAAAGAGTAGGGGAAGTTCCCTGATGTGCTGACAAAATTTCCCATATTCAGTGTGCATACCACCTCAGGTCTTCCTAAAAAGAACACACTGAACTAGTGGGATTAATACTGCCAGCAAAGAGTAAATAAAGTGTTTTTATACAAAGTCAACATGCAATTCTAAAAACTGTGCACAGTTTTCATATATTGGTAAGATATACTGATAACTGTGATTAAAAGCCTTCCAATGAAGTTGTAATGAGAAAAGGAATGCTCTGAGAAATTACTTTGTATATGTAAGTCAAGATTTTTGGTCATTCATTTTTCACATTCTGGAACTTGTGATTAATAACCCTAACATTTCAAATGGTTACCCAAGACTGCAGCCTGTTAATGAAAGAGGTGGATATTTCACTTGTGTTGCTGACTGCTCATTCCTTGAGGTACAGAGACCTCTAAGCAAGAATAATAATGTAAAAGTAGTGTGGAGGCAACCCCCAGCAGCGGTATTTTTTTAAAAAATGGGGTTGCAGTGGGATTTGATAGCACTTTTTTTTTATTTTCATTGACAGTATTTTTTGCATGTAATCTCAACCAAATTAAGTAGACTAGCAAAGCATATATGTACTTGTGTTAATAGTTTTGAGAGTATTTGATTATAAATTGTGAATCGGGCTTTACAGTGTCAAGAATTAGTGATGGAATTCATTTTGCCCCATGCTCCTATAGCCAATACATTTTCAGGATAACTGCAGTAACAATTACAGCAACATAAAGGCTTAAAAACTGATGTTATATAAATAAAATCTGAAGAATATGAAGATGTGTTTCTGTATGTCATTCTCATGTTGGGGCAGGGTTTAGCAAACCTGGCGGTTATAACTGAATGCCTTTTTAGTCCTGCTATGCGTTATTTCAAAGTCATGCATGCGCATATTATTAATTGTATTGGAATACATAAATCAAATGATGTCTTCTGTTTTTTTTTTTTAAGTTTTACTTTTGAGGATATGTTTTCCAGTTATTTTTCTAACATATTTCAGTATTTGGTATTTGAAATGGGCCATTTTTTTCTATATCTCATAGTATCCTTTCATCTGTTAGAAAAGTACTAGCTTTGTTTGAACTGTTAATATTTAAATGCATTGAAATGGTCTTTTGTAAAACTTCCAAAGCTCCTTTGTTTTGTCCATCATTGCTTAGAAAGTTCAAGTTACTTGCTGGCCTATATACTTATCTGGTAGATTTGGGCAATCTGTTTTTAAGAACCAGTTTATCTTCTGTAGCTTAGATATCAGTATTTCTTCTGCATCTATTTTCTTAGTCATCTGTTCTTTCTCAAGCAAGTGAATGAGAAAATGTTTCTGTATACTTCCTTCACTTCCTCCTTCTGTTGAACGGTCAGGTCCTAGCAAGCCTATTGCTCATTTCCATAGGAGAATCCAGGTGGAATGTAAATTGGGCCAGTAACTATTTTTTCAGTGCTTTACGTATGGCTTACGTAGGAACAATACACACAAGGACTATAATATGCCTATCCATATACACCTTTAAGTAGGCACACTTAAAAGTTTGTGCCTCCCGTTTCAAAATTAATAATGCTGGCCTCCCAAATTGTGCAGGTCTGTATATGATAATCCTGATGTAACTCTTTGTTTACAAATCATAATAAAAGAAAATGTAGTCTTTAAACTTTGTTGATGATCTCAGTCACAATAATTTCCAAAAATCATGAAACCCGGATAGTATTCCAAAGCAACAAGCCTTTATTCATCACAGACAAGCGATCCTCATTAACAAAAAATCAGAAATACTTTACAATGTTAAACATATCAGCTTTTACACACTTAGAAGTAAGTGTGGTAAATATACATATTGTTTAATTTTAAACTAGTCTGTTCCAAGCAAATAATATAAACAGGCCGTAAAAGTTCATTTAAGAATATCAAGTACCCACCCCCACACACTACTACTGATTAGATCAAGCTAAACCCTAAATAAGGAAAACACTACATATCTATTTAAAACCCACATTCCAAAATCAGGCATTAAGAAATGTATAACATACATATAAATAGACTGACATTTAACTAAAATTGCTTTCGGCTAACTAATACAATAAAACTTTCATTAGGTCTGTGACAAGAACTAAAATCAGTTAACCAGACAGATACAAGAAACAGCACACAAAAATATCTAATCATAAACATTGGGCTGGATTCACGATGGCTTGCATGGAGTCTAAGAGTAGAGTAAGACTCCATGCAGCCATCATGTCCGACGAGCGATCCAGGAACAGTCTGCAGGGGTGTGCAAGAGAGCTCCTAAAATGGCTCTTACATGGACAGGACTGGGATATGCAAATTACCTCAATTGCAGGTGAAAGGCATGCAAATGAGGTAGATTTGTGATTCAGGAAACCCGAACCCGTCCGAGTAAGAGCAGTGTTATTTGCAGAAATGTACTCAGTTGACAACTGAGTACCATTCTGCAAATAGCAAAACAGAGCCGTGACAGCTCCAAATAAAGGTTGCATCCAGTGCAGGAAGTATGCCAATGGCCAAATATATGGCCATTGGAAATGTTTCCTGATGCAATATGAAAATAAAAATATTTTTTCTCCGATTTCCGATGTTTAAGCGTAGCGCAGCACCGCGCAAACGGGCTGTGCTCTAAAACCCAGAATACTAAAAATGAAAACCCACAAATGTGGATCTTATTTAAATTGTTAATGTACAATGCAAGGGAATGGCAGGCTGAAGACAACATGGCCACCGAGTAGAGGTTGCTAAGGGGGGAAGCTCAGTCTAAAAGATGTAACCAAGCATTGGTAGGCAATCCTATGTAAATGAGGGGTAGGATAGTGAATCACAAGTTTACATAGCAAATGAGCACAGTCAGTGGAGTGTAGGAGTAGGATAAGGGGAGTAACAGAGTAGAAGATAGGTGACATCATGAGGGGGGTATGTATGAAAGAAGTGAAACTCATTGGAGCAGAGTAGCATGTGTCAGCTGTCATTTACACATCATTGAAAGAGGTGTGTCAACAGGTAGGCTAAGGAAAGGCAAGAAATGGAAGGTGTATGCCGTGGATAATACCAAAGTTTCTTGCTGAGCGTGCATGTATGCGTGTGCGCACCTGTAAACCCGAGTAAGACAGAGTGCGCCTGTGTAAGTGTGAGTGCATGCGTTTAAGCCAGAGTAAGCATGTATTAAGGCTGTTTAAAGAGTTGTAAGTGCATTTGCACCAGTGTGCATGCATTTTAACCCGAATAAGCAGGTTTTAGTCTGTGTAAGCAGGTGTGCATGCGTGTTAGCTGCTGTGCGTGTGTTTGCGCTTGTGTGCGCGGCACTACTCCCTGAGGAAACTGAAAGGAAAAATGAAGCACAACAAATAGTAGGAAGCTATCAGGGAGTACTAGCAGAGCTAGCAGGTGAAAACAATCAGAGTCAGGCAATTACACAGGCAGTACACTAGCCCAGCCCAGCCTAGCACTTAAAACTCTGCAAACAAAAGTCCATTATGTTTCTCACAACAGACACTGCAGTAAGCTAATAGAAGTGAAAACTGAAAAAGCTTTACTGAGACAAAGAAATGTTAGGGGCTGCCACTGGTGTTATAAGGCGACATATGCAACATGCGGAGGGTGGTGACAATGGAAATGCTGCTGGACAACTCACAGTGAGGAGACGGAGAAGAGTGTACAGGCCCAGGGTAACCTACCAGGGGCTACATGAGCTGGAGACAGCAGAGCACTATAGAGTGGACAGAGACCTCCTGCAGCAAATTGTTGAGCTGTGCAGGCCACGCCTCACACACAGAACCAACAGAGGGGAACCCATCCTAGTGGAAACCAAGGTATGTGTTGGCCTAAGAATATTAGCAACAGGTACCTTCCAGAGACCAACTGGCGATATGATGGGGATATCACAGGCATCAGCATCCAGGGTACTGCACCAGTTCCTGGATGCCATGTCAGCACATGTCGGTGATCATGTATATTTCCCCAATTCCTGTGAGGTATTGGCCAGCAATATGCGTCTCTTACAGAAAATAGCGGAATACCCTGAGGTAGTGGGTGCAATAGACTGCACGCACATACACATCAAAGCACCAGCCGGTGAGCGGGATAGGGTCTACTTCAACTGCAAGGGCTTCCCCTCCATCAACTGCCAGGTCATGTGTGATGCCCAGGGCATAATACTGAATGTGTGTGCAGGCTGCGCTGAAAGCTACCATGATTCTCATATCTGGTATCTGATGCAGCTATACCAGACATTTGCCAATGGGGACATCCCACATGGTCACCTAGTGGGGGATGCTGGCTATGCACTGCAGCCGTGGCTGATGACACCCATCACAAATGCACACACACCTGAACATGAATACCATAATGAGGCACATGCACAAACACGTAATGTAATAGAGCGTGTGTTTGGGCTGCTCAAGTCATGGTTCTGGTGCCTGGACACATCTGGTGGAGCCTTGCAGTACTCACCACCTACATGTACCCAAATTGTCATAGTATGTGCTATGCTACATAATATGATCCTGCGAAAACAGCTGCAGCAGGACCAGCATAGGCCTGGGTCAAACAGCCCCTGACCATTGCCAAGGCCATCACAGGCAGAGCGTGACTCAGAGGAGGAACAACCTGAGCCTGCCCCAGTAGGCAGAAGAAGGTGTGCCCAGTATGCTTTGGCCTTGGCAAAGAGGCAATGCATAGCACATACACTGGCTCAGTAGGAACTCTGGAAATTATACCTCTCTCTGGCTCACAGATATAGTAAAATGGATGACTAAGTTGACACTACCTGCTTTCAAACATGTACAGGGAGTGTAGTATGTGCATCCGACATAGGCAGCCCTGCAGCACCACCTAAGGCATGATTGCCATGTGTTAAGCAATATAAAGCAGTGCTAAACAGCATTTACCACCATGTAGTATATGCAAACAAAATCGCACACACCAACTAGCACAACTGTGGTCAATGTTGAGTAATATTGGGCAACGTCCAGCAATGTTGGTGAATATTGAGCAATGTCGGACAATCCTGGTCTAAGTAGGGCATAGCTGAACAAAAGCCAACATGCTCATATTTGCTTAAC
Organism: Protopterus annectens; assembly: GCF_019279795.1. NCBI lineage: Eukaryota > Metazoa > Chordata > Ceratodontiformes > Protopteridae > Protopterus > Protopterus annectens. The sequence goes on along the minus strand of NC_056733.1, from coordinate 1,236,636,460 downwards.
TGGCCCTTAAGCAGTCTGGTCTGCTCAGTATGAAACTATAAAACAGTGATGGGCCTCAAACACAGTATACTGTGCACTATAGTCAAAGTACTAAACCACTAAACCATGACAGTATTGCAGTGATCAGCCTGTATGAAGGAATCTTGATAAGTCTATGCAAAGTATCTCATGGAAACCCTGCAGGCACAGCATAATCCCTGTCGAGTTATGACACAAAGGTGAGTCCTGCAGTAAGAACAGAACCTGACTTCCAACACACACAGTATAAATGTTAATATTGGTTATGTTCACACACATCAACAAATGTAGTGGACCTCAGATTGCAACATACTGAAAGGTCACACTGGGCATGCTCATACACGAATAAATGAGGCAAATGTCAGGCAACAAAACACGGAAAGCCTGAACTGGGCATGCTCACACACTTAGGCCATGTCTGAGTACAGCAGTGGGCCACGCATATCTGGCAGTTGCATGTGTTAACCCAGGAACCTGTCACTATCCAGCAATCCGCCCTGTGCACACAGTTATATGACAACAGACACATCTATAATGTAGTGGAACTCTGTCATAATCAAATATGTTCTGCAGATACTGAAGTTGTTCATAGAAACTGGTAAAGCAAAGACGATAAAGACCTGCAAACAGTATCAGCAATAGACATTGTGCATCCTGAACATTAGCATAGGTTCAGAGGTCGATACTAGGCTATCTGCCCTAGGGCATGTGCAAGCCTAGCCAGAGTGTGTTTGGCATTCACAACCCTGTCAGATTACTACACTGTGTGTGTGAATAGTAGGTCACACAAGATAGCCCATGTACATTTAGGCTAGTGTGCCTCTGTCTAGCAGGGACAAAGAAGATATCCCAGAGGTAAACATACGATCACCCATACAGTCATCAAGATGTCTCCTGTAGGTGGTCAGTGGGTGGCTCTGCCTATTTGAAACTGGGATTAAAATCTGGAGTGAGTGGAGCCTCTGGGATAAGAATCTGTCCCTCCAGCGTGTCCTATTAACATCTGTGCTGAGATATACATCCCTGGAGTGTGTAGCTCCAAGAGAGTCGGATATCCTGAGGTGGAGCATGTCCAGTAATTCTGCGTTGGGTATATCTGTAAGCAACAGGCACACATCATATCCGAGTAGATGGCAAGCGACTGAGTAGAGCTGGAGTTACTGCATCCGAACTGTGCAGGACATCTGTGTGAGTCCCTAGATCTGCATGGTGAGGAACTTCTGTGGACAGTACAGTTGCTGCAGGTGTCGGGTAAGGTACACCCCAAATGTGGCATTGTAACCAAGCATGGTTGTGATGAGTATAGGGGCACAATGACCTCACTCGATCTAGATGTGGAACCATATGGGATAAGGTGGCCCACATAGAAGGTGTGTCCAACCACTTTGGCAACATGAATGTCAAAGGTGACAGTACGAACAAGTCATGTCCCCAAACCCCTAACAACTCCTACCGTATGTAATGGAGTACTACCTATGTGGTAATGTGTGGGCATGTTGTTATTCCCAAAGGGGATGACTATGCAACTAATGGCATTTAGCTGTAGGCCATGGCTCAGGCACCAGTCATCCATCTCTGTGAGACCCTGTTTGAGTATGCATGTGGCAGCTGGAGAGTTGATCATGGCACCCAGTTTGCAGTCAAGTGCAAACATGTTCAGCCATATTCCCCCTGTGGTAGCCTGTACATCAGACAAATATATACTGAACAAGAGAGGTCCCAGGACCAAGCCGTGTGGGATGACACGTGTAACTGGTGTATAGTCAGACATGGCACCTGCAATTCTGACCATGTGGGTGCTATCCCTGATCCAGGTAGCAATCCATCATGTGAGATATGTCTCCATATCGATGCTGGTGAGCCTATGCATAATGGCCCAGTGGGTTATTGTCTTGAAGGGTTTTGCAAGGTTCAGGTAGGCTGTGTGGACAACCGTCCCTATGGCGATGGACCTGTTAACCATTTAAAGAATACAAACAGGTTCAAGAGGCAAGATTTGCCCACAACAACGCTGAAATGTGTAGGACACAGTGTCTGTAGGTACCCGATGTCTATGTGTATGAGTCCCATGACAATACACTCCATAGCTTTGTAGAACAGGCTAGTCAGGCTTATAGGGCAATATTGTCTGTGATCCGTTGTGACACCAACTCTGTGGAGTGGGACCACTGTCGCTGTATGCCATTCCTTGGGTACATATCCTGTAGTAACCCCGATATTGAACAGTGATGTAATGTGAGGGTTACATCTATCATGAAGCTTGTGTATGATGCAGGCCGGGACACCATCTGGTCCCATTGATACTGTGATGTATGCTTTGGGGAGGGCAGCACTCACCTGTTACTGTGTGATGTCAGGGAGGGTATACTCTGTTGGGATGGATAGTTGCTCCTTAGGGGGGATGGGGGGAGACATCTGCACTGAACCTGTTTGCCAGGATGTTGGCAATGCCAGTGGGTTCAGGGTACATTTAGTCAGTATGCAGTAACTCACAGCATATCAGTGAGTGTCCAACCAGGTTCCTGACATAACTGAAGAAGGCCGTGTGATAGTCCTACGTGTCTGGTGCAATTGTCCGGTAGAAGCAGCCCTTAGAAAAGTTCATGAGTGATCGTAGCTGTCTGCTAGTACAGATCACAGATGCCTTCCCAGTCTGGGATTGTGCTCTATCATGTAGTAGCATCCTCCTGATGTTGTACAGCTTATTAATGGCTGAGGTCTACCAGACAGTTCCCCTGCCATTGGAGTAGTGAGTCCTGTTGTTATTTGGGCTAGCACAATCCACGCAGTCCACTAGGTGTCCATAGAATGTGTATGTAAATGATTCAGCAGTGTGAGCCATATTTGCCACTGTCTCAGGGTCTCTGAAGGATACCACCTTGCTTTGGTGAAGTGAGACGTTGGCTCATGAGAAGTTCACCAAGATTACCCAGGATGGGTGTGTAGAGGGTATATGTATGTCCAGTGAGATCCATGTATGTTCTAACCTTACCAATGAGGGGTATATCACTGGTGTGGAACATAGAGTCCCCATGTTGGTGATGATCAGGTCCAATATGTATTCTCCCTTGTGGCTGTGCTGACTGGTTGTGCCATAGCATATGAGTCTACAAATTGTAGCGACTGTTGGGTGAGGGTGTTGGGGTTTGAGTAGTATCCCTAGTCAATATTTGAGTATATGAAGTCACCCAATATAATGGTGTTTGTGGAGACCTTCATATTCTCCATAGTTCCCATGAAAGCCGAGTGTGTTTCCTGAGTTTGGGAGGGTGGTCTGTAGCAGGCAACAAACTGAAAGGCAGTTTTGCACAATGGTAGTTGTATATGTATGGTCTGTGATGCTTTGTGCAGTGCTACTAACCCAGAGGTGTGTGCATCTGTGATGTATATGGATACTCCCCCTAGTTGTGTTGTCTGTTCCAAGTCTTGTTGTCAGAAAGCATGGTATGAAACATAACCTGGTAGTGCTGATGTGCATAAGTGAGCCTGAACCAGGCATCTTTTAGTGCACAGATATCGCTATCCTCCATACTGAGGAGAGTCCTGAGTGGCCGCAATATGAGGGTAACACATCTGGTGTTGAGCAGCATTACCCTTAGTTTCATTTAGCCTGTAATGTCTATGGAGGTGGGTTTGTCTTTTGAGCCCTACTTAAAAAAGGCACTATGGTGATAGCAAGAGCCTTAGCCAGCATTCAAAAGTCTAAGGGTGACAGGTGCAAGCTGTCCATTGTGAAACTACGTGGCATGTTGAGCATGTCACCACAGGCTGACAGACACTGTATCCCCTATGAATGAAACAAATTTGTTAGCAATCTGTTAAATGTGATATGTTTGTCTGTATACTGTGACATCATAATTGGTGGGTGTAAGATGCTAGACAAGATCAGGGCTACATGATCAGAGTGTTCTTCCATGTATCATGTCATGTGGTCCAGGGAGTAACGTCTGAGGTTTTACACACCAGCATGGACAATGATGGTGCCAGCCCTGTACTTGCTTTGGAGTGACCTGACTGCCTGTGTTATGTGGCAGATCCTGGCACCCGACAGATAGCCCAAAGTGACTATTCCCTTGTTAGGCCTGGTGAGTGGTACGTCAGTGTGTCTGACAATAAGTGTTGCCTATTACATGTGTATTAGGTGTGTTGTTTAGCCCGAAGGGCAGTGACTGTGTGGCACACTGACATTGTGAACTATGTGATATGTGGATATTGTAGTAGGGTAGCATTTGTGTGTGTGTGTGTGTGTGTCTGCTTTGGAGGTCTCTGCTGCTTAGGCAGAGTACATTTACAGCATCTGAGTATGTCTATGTGTGATAATGTGGTTTGAGTGCTGCCACTAGAGGATATGTGAGACTGATATGTGGTGTGTGTGGTTACCTTCACCACCTGATAGACTGTGCCAGTCATGGGTCGAGAGAGTTCAGCAACCTGTATGTCTATATAGGTGCATCTCACACATATATCTGAGTTTGTCGGGAGGAGGAGAGGGTTGTCTGTGTACATGAGGCAGATGTGACATTGTGTCAATATCACAATATTCACCAGCTGGACTGAAGAGTACACACAAAACCGACCCCTGGACATGCCAGGATATTATGATGACATACTCTGTAGCCTGATCACAAAGGATCAGTAGGGTGTTAAGTGTGTAAAAGAGTATAACAGGGATTAGTGCTCATGTTTGTTGGTGTTTTGTAAAGAGTAGCTGAGAAGGAGTCCAGACTGAATCATGACACCTCCTTCAGCTATGTCATAAATAGCAATGTACACCCATATATGTCCTGAGTCAGGGCCAACTGTACCTGACTGACAATGCCGACATCCTGACAGACAGGCCCATATGTACATACCCATCTCCCACTGACAACAGTCCATATCATCATACCAGGAAATATCACATGTAGAATGGATGAGCAGCTACCCCCACTGCCAAAAGCATGGCAGCAAGTGGAATACATTGATTCCCAATATTTGTCATGCACAAACTACAGAACAAACAGATCCTGCACCTGAACAGTCAGCTGAGCCTCACCCCCTACACAGGATGTGGAACCGTTGAATGTGTCACAGCAACATATGGCACTCCCCACAAGTGTTGGTGCACAACACACCATGGGAAGTCAAGTCCATTACGCCTATGAAGTCTGATCTGCAAGGTCATGGAGTCCATCATGGTTGCAGTCATAAACAGAGCTATTGGAAGCTGACATACACACAACCCTACCAACTGTGGTATGTTCATGTGAGGATCATGGTTCCCAAACATGCTAGACTGTTTGCAAGGCAGCCACCCAGGACATACATCAATGAACACATCTACACATGTCTCACATAGACTTTGAATAGCCCTTTACCAACATCCCAAACACATGTAGTATCCACAAAACCAACAAGCTGTGCATAAATATGTGTTGACACATGAAGGAATGTCAATGTGTCCACAGATAGATCACACAAGATAAGGATTATGAGGTCTTGTTCAAACTGTTGACACCTGCTGACCCACATGGACCATTCCTGGAATGGCATAAAACAAAGTGTACACACATCACCATGTCCAGTCTGATGATGTCACCATCCTATAAATACAGCAGGAGAAGAGAAACCAGCCAATAAAGCAAATAGCATGCTGTGTTAATGCATCACTCTCTAGTATCATAACATAGTTAGGTTGGGGTTTGGATCCTGAAAACAGTGAGTGTGTGTGTGTGTGTGTGTGTGTGTGTGTGCAATTGTCTTTGAAAGGAGTGCCCTTTTTGAAGACTGGGAAAACACACTAAAAGAGGTATATTCCTCTTTGGAAAGACTGATGATGTCACCATCCTACAAATACAGCCGGAGAAGGGAAACCACCCAGTAAAACAAATAGCGTGCCGTGTTAATGCATCACTCTCTAATATCATAAAATAAGTAGGTAGAGGTTTGAATCCTGCAAATACTGACTGTGTTTGTGTTACTGTTGGTCAATGCGGTGTGGGTTTTGCTTTTACTAAGGTATGACATATTATGATTACAACAGTAAGTGTATTGTACACATCAGGTATCTGCATGGCAAATATATATGTGTACATGTCCCCTCAATCAGTACATAGGTGTGAAGCCTGCAAGCTACATGAATACATTTGTTTCCATTGACAGGTTGTGCCGCTGCTTCTCAGATCGTAGGTCACATATGTATGTATGTGACAAGGCCATCCACTGTCGTGTTCTTTGGCCAAGGTCATCTGTGCCATACATACCCATGACAGTTACTTAAGAGTAGTGTGAGTGAGGGTATATGCCTGGGGTATATGTCAGACATGTTCATACACAACAACGACTGCCAATAATGGGCAGTCTTTATAGGTGTACAGCTGCCTTGTGGATATGCATTCAGGCCTCTAATGTCTTATGTGATACACCTTGGGACTCCACAATACCTATGGATATGTGGATACCAAGGGACACATGACATAACATGAGTCTGTATGTACACATTGGTACCCAACATACATGTTGAGGGCTACCATCTCTGTGGTACTGACGGGATAGTATGTATAGTACACTACCTACATAGAAACCCCTACCTACCTAGAAGCTGTAGTTTTATTGGCCATTTTGGGTCAATTCTAAACTCCTTGATCTCTCTCTCTTAAAACCCTACAACTCTCTTTTTGCGCATTTTTGTGCACTGAGCAGCGTCGGGCAGCGCCGCCTAAACAGGTTTAAACTATTCCAGGCTCCACAAAGTCTGCTCTTCACGTTTTCCCTTAGAACTGTTCAAACTCTCAAAGTAATCACTCTATTCTCTTTCTAAAGCCCTGCACTTGCTCAGCTCTTATAAGGAAACACTAACTAAAGCACTACTCCCTCCTTGACTTCTCATAAGTATTAGACTCCCCATTGGTCCTTCCTGACCAAGTGAAAACTCAGTTCCCTTCCCTAATCTGATCAGTAAAAAAACAGTTGCCTATACTAATCTGGTATGTCCAAGGGTCAGTTTCAAGGTTACTCTCCAGTCCAGCTGGTGAATCTGGGAATTTTGAGGCAATGTTACAATTGCCTTATGTACACAGACAACCCTCTCCTCCTTCCAACAAACTCTAATACATGTGAGAGATGCAGTTACACAGCCAAACTGAGGCAGAGCTCTCAACCCACGACTGGCACAGTCAGTCAGGAGGAAAAGGTAACCACCCACACCACAAATCCAGTATCACACAGACCTATTGCATCTGCATACCCAACACATAAACAAACAAAAACATACTCGGAGGCTCTAAATAAAAATCTACCTAAACAGCAAAGACCTCCTAAGCAGACATCCAAGCAACAGCCACCCCTCAACAATACCCACAAATCACATATCTCACAAAATCAGTGTGCCTCACAGTCACAGCCCATAAGGCCAAACAACACACCAAATACACTTGTTATAGGGGACTCTATTGTCTGGCTCACTGACGTCCCACTCACCAGACTGAACAAGGAGAAGGTCACTGTAAGCTGCCTGTCGGGTGCCAGGATCCACCACATAATGCAAGCACTCAGGTCACTCCAAAGCAAGTACAAGTATGACTCCATCATTGTCCATGCTGGTGTGAATGACCTGAGATGTACCTCCCTGGACTACATGAAAAGAGACATAGAGGAGCTCTCTGACCATGTAGCCCAGGCTGGTATGTCCCTGACCTTGAGAAGCATCTTGCCCTCACCAAGAATGATGCCACAGTATAAAGACAAAATGATCAGTTTCAACAATTGGCTAAAGTATTGGTGTCATTCAAAGGGGATCCAGTGTCTGTCAGCCTGGGATGACATGCTCGACAAGCCATGTTGCTTCGCTAGGGACTGCTTGCACCTGTCACCCTTAGGCTTTTGTATACTGGCCAAGGCTCTTGCCACCCCATAGTGCCTTTTTTAGGCAAGGCTCAAAGGACAAACCCACCTCCATAGACAACCCAAAGATAAAAAACTAAAGGTAATGCTACTCAATGCCAGAAGTCTAAACCTCAAGATGCACTTTTCGAGACTCTCCTCAGTATGGAGAAAATTGATGTCTGTTCAGTAACAGAAACCTGGTTCAAGGCTCCTGAGAGCACCCCAGCACTACCAGGTTATAACTCATACCATCCGTTTCGGCCCCAAAACTCGGACCGAAGCACAAAAGGAGGGGGAGTATCTATATTCATCAAAGATACCTACACCACCAGGTTAGTGGCACTGCACGAAGCATCGGAAACCATCCATGTGCAACTAACAGCGGGCAAAACTGCCTTTCAGTTTGTAGCCTGCTACAGAACACCATCCCTATTACAGGAACCCCAAGTGGCATTCCTGAGAACACTGGAGAATATGAAGGTCTCTCCAAACACTATGTTATTGACTGGGAAAACTACTCAAGCCCAAACACCCTCGCCCAATGGTTCCTTGAATTTATAAACTCTAACCCAAACGAACAACTGATCACCACTTCCACAAGAGGGAACAACATATTGGACCTGGTCATCACCAACATGGGGAGTCTATGTTCCACACCAGAGGTAAACCCCTCATTGGTAAGATCAGACCATAAACAAATTTCCCTGGACATCCATATCCTGTCCCCAGCCCCAGCCAAGGAAATCACTGTAAAGAATTTCTCAAAAGCCAACTTTGCACTTCTCAAGACTGAGGTGGAATCCTTCAAAGCCCCTGGGCCAGAGGATAATACAGCCCAATCTGCAGAATCCTTTACAAATGCATTCTATGAGCACCTGCAGGAATGCATGGATCATGCTATCCCAAATAAAACCAAGACTCACTCCTCCAAAAACAGGAGACCGGTCTGGTGGACCCCGGCCATAAATAAGCTATACAACAGAAGGAGGAAGCTACTACATGACAGAGCAAAATCCCAGAAAGGGAAGGCATCACTGATCAGTATTAGCAAGAAACTTTGATCCCTCATAAAATCATCAAAGGCCAGTTTTGAAAGAAAAATTGCCCTAGATACTAAAGATAATCACAAGGCCTTCTTTAGTTATGTCAGAAACATGGGCAGAAACTCCCAGATATGCTCTGAATTGTTGCATAATGGTACAAAATATACTGAACCTACAGACATAGCCAACATCCTGGCAGACAGATTCAGTGCAAACTTCTTCCCCCCTTCCTCCCAAAGGAGCAAACGCCTATCCCAACTGAATGTAACCTCCCTGACATCACAGATGCACAGGTGAAAGCTGCCCTCTCCAAAGCAAAAAACACAGCATCTATGGGACCAGACGGTGTCCCAGGCTGTGTCTTACATGAGCTCCAAGAAGAACTGAACCCTCACATTAAGTCACTGTTCAAACTTAGCCTTACTACAGGATATGTACCCAAAGAATGGCGTACAGCTACAGTGGTCCCACTCCACAAAGGTGGTGCCACAATGGACCCTGGAAACTATCGCCCCATAAGCCTGACTAGTCTGGTCTGTAAAGCTATGGAGTGTATTATCATGGAACTCATAAACAAAGACATTGGGAGCCTCCAGATACTGGACCCTACCCAATTTGGCTTTGTTAAAGGCAGATCTTGCCTCTTAAACCTAGTTGATTTCTTTGAAACAGTTACCAAAGCCATAGATGAGGGCAAGGTAGTCCACACAGCCTACCTGGACCTCGCAAAAGCCTTCGACACAATACCCCACTTGGGCATCATAAATATGCTTACCAGCTTAAATATCAACCCCTATATCACAAGATGGGTTGCAAACTGGCTCAGAGATAGAACCCACATGGTCAGAATCACAGGTGCCATGTCCGAATCCAAACCATTTACAAATGGCGTCCCACAGGGCTCAGTTCTGGGACCTCTCTTGTTCGGTATATACTTCTCTGAGGTTCAAGCTAACACGAGGGGATTATGGCTGACAAAGTTCGCAGATGACTGCAAACTGGGGGCTATAATCGAATCTCCAGCTGACACAAGCATCCTCCAAAAGGGTCTCACAGAGACAGGTGCATGGTGCCAGAGCCACGGCCTCAAGCTAAATGCTAAAAAGTGCATAGTCATCCCCTTTGGGAAAAACAAGGTGCTCACAAATTACCACATAGGTGGTAATCCATTAAGTATGGAAGAAGTAATTAGAGATTTGTGGACCAACGTAGATAGTAATCTCTCCTTTGATAATCACATTGCCAAAGTGGTTAGAAAGACCTTCTATATAGCCCACCTTATCATGAAAGGGTTCGCATCTAGATCAAGAGAGGTCATTGTGCCCCTCTACTCATCACTCATCAGGCCCATAATTGAATACAATGCCCCTTTTGGGATGTGTCTTACCCGACACCTGCAGCAACTGGAGAGACCCCAAAAGTACCTCACCAAGAGGATCATGGGCTACAAACAGATGTCCTATGTAGATCGACTAAAGAAACTCCAGCTCTACTCAGTTGCTTACCGCCTACTCAGAGGCGATCTATGCCTGACATACAAAGCCATGTCAAACCCAGAATTAATGGACATGCTCCACCTCAAAAAATCCAAGTCCCTTAGAGCTACATGCTCCAGGGACCTAAACCTCAGCACAAAAATAAATAGAACATGCTAGAGGGACAGATTAATTTCCCAAAGGCTCCCCTCACTCTGGAATAGAATCCCATTTCATGTTAGACGTAGCCCCTCGCTGACCCTCTTCAAGCAAAATTTGGACGCGTGGATGGGAAATCGCAAATTCACCACTGGGATCTCTCCTGTGTCCCTGCTAGACAGAGGCACAGTAAACTAATCTTAAAAGGGTACCTTCTGTGACCTACTTTACAGAGGCACAGTAGGCTAATTTAATAGGGAGGTGGAAGCCAAATACACTCTGGCTAGGCTTATAAATGCCCTAGGGCAGATAGCCTATTATCTACCTATGAACCTATGAACCTATGAGGATGACTATGCCATAGTTGGCTTACTGCTATACAGCATGTATCAGACAACAGGTATCTGTCTGTATGATACCCTTGTGTAGGATATGCGTCCCATCCAGGGAATGCATTGTAGGCCAATGCATGCATTTCTAGATTTGGATGGATGCATCCCTAGTGTATTTGCATGTACCTAAGGGGGCTATATGCCAAACAGGTGTGTCACAGGAATGGGTGGCAGTCATTACCACTGGTTAGTGTTATAGTGTAGCACTGGAAGGATCCAACTGTTACTGAGTTGCCTATGACTGTGTGTCATTTGCCAGGACATCATCCGATGATTGCTTATAGTCATGCTGTTGAGGTTGTGTATACTACCAGACCAGAAATCATTGACAGATATTAACGGTATCTCCCACAGCATAGTGTCAACCCATGTCATACACACATGTCTACCCATGCTAGTACATAACTGTAGTAGAATGCATACTGGCCATTGAAAGATACTATGAGATGTTAACAATGTGTCGACAGGGTATGCCACATGTCCTATGTGTCCACTATGCATGTACATGCAGACAGTGTGCACCCACCATGTTCACAGATGTACACTTGCTAATCTGTACTGCACACATCACACACATACTGTCCACTCACTAACACATGCTGGCAACACATTACACTTCAGCCAAGTGGCACATGGGTGGACAATACATACTCAGACCTAACAGTGGTGTAAACAATGCTACATTGACAATCAGAGCTTTGATGCATAATGTCTGCTCAGATATACCTACAAGGATGTTGTTACACTTTCTTGTTGACAACTTGCTAATATTGCTACACTGCTATAATGTCACACTGTGCATCAGCACCATGTTAGCCTGTTCCTCCATCAATGTTGCAGATGACAGGAGGTGACACAGGTATCATCATATGCACAGGGCATTTTGTTGTTTGCCAGAGCCTGACATTGACCCATCCAATCGACATGTCTGTGTGTGTGTGTGTGTGTGTGTGTGTGTGTGTGTGTGTGTGTGTGTGTGTGTGTGTGAGGGACAGCAGTACAGCATGGGCCAATGTTGATGTAATGTGTGTGTGTATGTGTGAGCCCTATTTGTTTGGTTAATGTGTGTGTGTCTGCATGCACACAGCTCCACCATGTGGCTGCCATATACAGTAGTTTGTGGGACAGCCACAGACTGTACCTGCTAGGCTGTACAGATCACTGTCTCCAGCCAGGGACACAGTACCTGTGCCTGGCAGGGGTGCTACGGACAGTATCGGGTACCAACCCTGACTGGGTACTGTCATCAGAGGCAGAGGTATGACGACTGGACCCATATCCCTGCTGGGACTGGCCAGAGCCATGTGCACATGGTCTACTGGGATGGTCAATGGACAGGCCAGCCCCAGCATTGCTGGGGCTGGTACTGCCACTACGGGAGTGGCTGTGAACTGTGGGCCATCCGCGACCACTGCCAGCTGTTGCTGGCATGCGTCTGCGATGACGTCGCAACCATCCCACACGGTCCTGGCTCATGGAAGACATATTGTAGAGGGCATATAATGTCTTCCCCCAATGTCTATCAATGACCTCAGTGTAAGTCTGGATGGCACCGGCAAGGTCACGGATGCTGTCATTGATAGCGGTGTAATATGCCCTCTGTGCCCTAAGTCCCTGCCTGGTGTACCGTTCCATACATGCCTGAGCCTGCATTACAGCCCTGAACATACTGGACGTTATACGACCTGTGAGGGCACGCCTGCCAGGGGCAATACGACCAGCGGTGCTCCCCCGAGAACCCCTGGACCTCCGCCTATGTGGTACCGTTCCAGGAATACGGCTATGGCTGCTGTGAGGGGATGCAAGTGCCATGGGTACCACACTCTCCTGGTCAATGCCAACTGTATGCTGTCCCTCACCTATGGTCATTGGTGGTGAGGGATGTATTGACAGTATGAGTGTGCGCATAGATGGGGTTGAACGCTGTGTACTGCTGACTGGCGGACCAATGACAGACCCTGTCAAACCTTCCTGTGCCAAAATACATGTCTCATCATCACCACTATTCGTGGCAGTGGCTTCAGGTTGCCTGCTGCTTTTGCCAACCCCTAACTCAGCACTTGTGAGAAGAAGACAGGAAACACACTTTACGGTCTGCACATGAACACATGCACAAATGCACAAATGCACACATGCATACATGAACACTAATACACTCCTCACTACAGCACATATACACACACACACACCAGCAATCCAACACATACTCTATAGTGGGTGAAGGTGGGTGTCAGTATCACAAGGTAAACAGTCACCACACACGTGTCAGCATGCAGAATATGTGTTGCACAAGACCATGCAGTGCAAGTGTAGATGCCCCTATTTAATGGTAATATACATGGCTTTGATGCAACTGTGTAGTTGTTCAGTGATTGGCTACACCCTGGAACACAATGTGTACATGGACACAACATTGCTGTGCTGGTATTATCAGCTCTGCAATGCCCTGTGCACCATCACTCACAAGTATACATGCCATGGCTGCATGTGTTATCTGTGTGACACATAGATATCCATGTCTGAGTACAGTGTCTATGTCTATAGCAGATAATACTGGGCATGGGTGTAGCACATGCATGCTATGTACACACATGGGATGTGTGGTGCATGTTGACGTGAAGGAATACCAATGCTCGACATGGCCAGTGTACAGTGGTTATGGTGAGTGTGGGACATATTGCAGATATGTCGGTGCCAGACATGGCATGGCATGCTACACGACTGCAACATTAAACACCACACATACCCAATGTGTGTTGTGACCTATATACTCACTAGCATTCCAGGAGATATATGTGACACTTTGTTTGGATGGTGACTGCTGTGCATATTGTGTATACTGGCATATGTAAGCACACACACAACATTAGTTTAGATTTTCATTAGTTTAGTTTAGTTTAGTACTAAGCTAACTGCCCTTGTGAGCCATTGTAAGCTTAGCCAATTATCCCTTGTGAGACTCAAACCCTGCACCTTGTGTTTGTAAGGTAAGTACTTTAGCCATTAAGCCACCCTCCCAACACCCAAGTGATGTATGCATATTGTGTATAGGAGCATATATTTGCACACACACAATATTGAGGTGCAAAGCAATGACTGCTATGAGTAGTACTGTGGTCACTGTAACTGGATGGGGTGTAGTACCCTGTGCCATCATCAACATGAATCTTGTGGTCACTCACAGCTACTAATGTGTGCAAGACCACTGCCTAGCATGCTGAACCTGAACTGCAGTGCCGTGGCTACATTCACAACTACACAGCCACCTTGTACATGGGTGTGTGAGGTGCCCAATAGGGAGCATTGCCTAACATGACTGTGTTATGTGTTGCAGAGTGTTGCACAGCCACATGATAGGCCTCTACCCCTGAGGTACATCATGTGTGTGTGCATGACATGTGGGATACTGAAGTATGACCTTACAGCGGGTGTGTGGTAATGCCAAATGTAGCATGTTTTCGTGTACTGCGTATGATACAGGTGTTCTGTTGTGTACAGCTGTAGCAACTATGCATATCCAATGTGCAGTACAGTGTTGCCACAACTGTGTCTGCTGCACTGTGCATTGCATGTGATTGAGGCAGCTACAGACTTTACTGAGATGATTGATGTCACACAGCAAACACGCACAGCATGCATTATGCGTAGGTGTGTTACGTATACATGACCTACACCTCACCTATGACATGCACATTTCATTACCAATATTAAAGTGTTAACACACTCACCAGCATGTATCGTCTGCCCTGCTGTCACACCAGAGGGACCTACAAGAATATGACACAGTTTGTCAGTGGCCACAACTGTGGCATTGCTACCGTGAGTGTGCTAAATGACAGTGGAACAACAGTCAACAGTCACAGGTGTACGGATACTATTCCAAATATCAGTATTGCACACAATAGGCAGCACAACTGCTAAACACACAGTACACATCTCACATATGCATATTCTAACAATACTGGTAACAGTAGTCTACAGGTAGGGCATATTACCTGCACGCTCCATGTCATCCTGCTGGGTGGCTCTGGCCTCCATGATGACACATGTGTGATGCTGTTGCTGCTGTAGGCCAGGAGCCACCACGCTTAGGAGCAGCTCCTCCACTCTGGTGAGGGGGGATGTATGGCCACCCCACCACCTGTGGCAAGCTGTTGCCTATGGATATCAGATGCATGCTGCCGGACATGTCTAATTAAATCACTGCAGTGATGGCGTACCTGCTCATATGTCCGGTTATGCATGCCTATGTCATTTACCCGGCGAACAAGGTCTTGCCACAGTGCAGTATGCTCATGCTGGTGCTGGCTGGCCCTGGAAAAAAGCAGGTTATAGTGCTGCACCAGGGTGTTCTGAATTTCCTGCTCCTCTGCAGCCATATACGATGAATTACGTTGATGAGTCATAACCCTGGAAGACAATTAAATTATATGTGTGAGCAAGTCATGTGGCACACTTAACATTATGAAGTACAGATATCACTTAACTGCCATATATAGCATCTATCTATCTATCTATCTATCTATCTATCTATCTATCTATCTATCTATCTATCTATCAGAGGATACACACATTCAATACCACATATCAGTGCTCAGCTTTCAACTGGCAGACAGTGCCTGCCACACTCCATATAACAAAACCAGTATACACCAGTAGTCGGCACACTGTTTGGGATACAATGCACAACCTCGCCTCTGGGGTATATATCAAGCAAATGCATGAAGAAATATGTCATCCAATGCAATGAATGTAATGTACATTTACAGTATTACCAGTAAACCACCCTAGTCTTTGATGCCATATCCTACCTAACATATGTGCATGGTTGTTAATATAGCTTGCATACTGCTGTAACAGAGTATACATGTTGCTAGGTACACACACATACCCTGCAACACATATGTGATTGCGGGCATGGTACAGGCATCATTACACACACACATCAGACATACATACTACACACAGATGTATGCCGACCCAGATGAGCATTACCTGTGTACCTTATAGTACTGTGTGCCCCTACTTACAGATACCTATGCCTGAGGTATGTAATCTGTGCAGACTAAAGGAAACACACAAGACAGTGTTACCAGGGACTGTGAACATACACCACACTGTGCTGTTTAGGTCTACAGCTTCAGGTAGTACAACAGTTCATATGTGAGCTGGAGTCACCAGCAGTACCACTTACTGAGCATACATGTATTGCTTCAGCCTACAATGGGACAGCACAGTCGTACACAAGGAACAACGTCACAACATATGCCATCCTAATATGTCTGCATCCCAATAACTGACACATCTTTCCCTGGCCTCACACCTAGGACACAAACTACCATGACAGACACAACCTCACAC
This sequence comes from Protopterus annectens, assembly GCF_019279795.1. Classification (NCBI taxonomy): domain Eukaryota; kingdom Metazoa; phylum Chordata; order Ceratodontiformes; family Protopteridae; genus Protopterus; species Protopterus annectens. Next base: position 1,236,620,149 of record NC_056733.1, on the reverse strand, counting down.
TAAGCTATCACACCTTTACAAACCTTGCACACAGTAACTGTCACACTCATTCCACCTCACATAGCAGGTATTTCACTGAGTACATGTGTGTGTGCATTGTGTCATAGGTAGGTAATACGCTATTGGCCCTAGGGCCTAGAGCAGCCTAGCCATATGCTACCCTGCCCTTTGACACACATGTAATGTGATTTCACTTGCTTCTGTCAACCAGATACACAGAGATGACTCCCAGGGCATATTACCTATCCCCAAACAATCATCAGGGGTATGTATGACATCTGCTAATGAGGAGCCTTGTTTGTTAATGCTGGGTGGTTTAGTCCAGAGTATGGCATATTTGTGGATAGGAACCTGTACTTCCAGCATGTGCTGTTTAGTGAGGTGACAAGGATTAGGACCCTAGGTCATGTAGCCCAGAGGGATTGTGAGGTGTTGTCATGGTGGTTGGCCGACTGCTATGGGTGTGACATACCTCTGTATGTCCGGCAGTGGTAACCTCTGGGTGGGCGGTATGCAACACACTCTAGCTGTGGTTTTGGGAGTCAGTCTGCATAGGGCATGTGTTTGAGGGCAGTATTACTCTGTGTTAGGTATGACTGTGGCCTTTCCACTTGCTGTAGTTGTCATGTGAGGTACATACCACAAGGGGCATTGTGATGAGTAGAGGGGAACACCGACCTATATTTCTCTAGATGACACACCTTTTGATATGAGACAGATTACATGACTACTGTGGCACTGTGATTATCAAAGGGGAGCCTACTGTCCACCTGTGTCCTGTGTTCCCTTCTGACACCTTCAGTGTTAGGCAGGCTACCACCTATGTGGCAGTTACTGCGTAAGGTGTTTTGGAATGGGGTATGGCACTGCAGTATCAACACTGGTGTTCAGTCCATGCCTTGGACAACAGGCACCTGTTGCAGTACATAAGACCCTGTGTCTCCCTCTCTCTCATATATATATATATATATATATATATATATATATATATATATATATATATATATATAGAGAGAGAGAGAGAGAGAGACCACCAAAAGGGCAAATATATATCCTAGCAGAGTGCTGCCCCCCTGACATCTCAGATGCTCAGGTAAGAGCTGCCCTCTCCAAAGCAAAAAACACAGCATCAATGGGACCAGACGGTGTCCCAGGTTGCGTCCTACATGAACCCAAGAAGAGCTAAACCCAAACATAAGACTACTGTTCAATCTCAGCCTTACTACAGGATATGTACCCAAAGAGTGGCGTATAGCAACAGTGATCCCTCTCCACAAAGGTGGTGCCTCAACGGATCCTGGAAACTATCACCCCATAAGCCTAACTAGCTTGGTCTGCAAAGCTATGGAAAGGATCATCATGGACCTCATAAATAAAGATATTGGGGACCTACAGACACTGGATCCTACCCAGTTCAGCTTTGTTAAGGGCAGATCCTGCCTCTTAAACCTGGTCGACTTCTTTGAAACAGTTACCAAGGCCATTGACGAGGGGAAGGTGGTCCACACAGCCCACCTGGACCACGCAAAAGCCTTCGATACAATACCCCACTCGGGCATTATAGATAAGATCACCAGCTTAAATATAAACCCCTATGTCATTAGATGGGTTGCAAACTGGCTCAAGGACAAAACCCACATGGTTAGAATTGCTGGAGCCACGTCAGACTCCAAACCAGTTACAAGTGGCATCCCACAAGGCTCAGTCCTGGGACCTCTCTTGTTCGGTATATATTTCTCGGAGGTACAGGCCAACACGGAAGGACTGTGGCTGACCAAGTTCGCAGATGACTGCAAACTGGGTGCCATAATCAACTCTCCAGTTGACACAAGCATCCTCCAAAAGGGCCTCATAGAAACAGACAACTGGTGCCAGATCCATGGCCTCAAGCTAAATGCCAAAAAGTGTATAGTCATCCCCTTTGGGCAAAAACAAAGTGCCCACAAATTACCACATAGGTGGTAATCCATTAAGTACAGAAGAAGTAATTAGGGATCTGGGGACCCAAGTTGATAGCAATCTCTCATTTGACAACCACGTGGCCAAAGTGGTTAGAAAAACATTTTATATAGCCCACCTAATCATGAAGGGATTCACATCTAGATCAGGGAAGGTCATCATGCCTCTTTACTCATCCCTCATCAGGCCCATAATTGAGTACAATGCCCCTTTTGGGATGTTCCTTACCAGACACCTGCAGCCACTGGAAAGACCCCAAAAGTACCTCACCAAGAGGATCAAAGGGCTCAAACAGATGCCATATGCTGCCTGGTTAAAGAAACTCCAGCTCTACTCAGTGGCATACCACCTGCTCAGAGGCGAGCTGTGCCTGACGTATAAAGCCATGTCCAATCCGGAATTAATGGACATGCTGCACCTCAGAAAATCCAAATCCCATCGAGCTACGTGCTCAAGAGACTTGAACCTCAGCACTGAAATAAATAGGACATGCTGGAGGGACAGATTCATAACCCAGAGGCTCCCTTCACTCTGGAATAAAATACCAGTCCAGGTTAGATAGAGTCCCTCACTGACTTTCTTCAAGAGGAATCTTGATGAGTGGATGGGAGATCATAGGTTTACCCTGGGTATCACTTCTGTGTCACTGTTAGACAGAGGCACAGTATACTAACCTCGATAAAGGGCATAGCAAAATTAATTTAAAATGGGTGGCGAAAGCCAAACACACTCTGGCTAGGCTTATAAATGCCATAGGGCAGATAGCATAGTATGAACCTATGAACCTGTAGATATATATATATATATATATATATATATATATATATATATATATATATATATATATATATAGATACATACATATATATATATATATATATATACATATCTATCCATATCTATCCATATCTATCCATATCCATACATATCCATGCATATCTATATATATATATATATATATATATATATATATATATTCATATATATCCATATATATCTATATATATATCTATATATATATATATATATATATATATATATTCATATATATCCATATATATCTATATTTATCCATATATATCCATATATATCTATATATCCATATATATATCTATATATATCTACATATATCTATATTTATCTTTATATGTATATATATGTATATATGTATGTATCTATATATAGATCTATATATATATAATTCTATATATATATATATATATATATATATATATATATATTTCTATATATCTATATATATCTATATATGTATATATATATATATATATATATATATATATATACATATATATATATATATATATATATATATATATATACACACACACACACACACACACACACACACACACATATATATATATATATATATATATATATATATATATATATATATATATATATATATACACATGTATATATACACATACATCTAAACTTCCATTGCTGTAAATATAGCTGCAGATATAGGCACATATACTGCCCACCTGTCATGGTGGGGATGTCAATTATGCAACAATTGTGAGACATACGGTTATGTAATACTATTGCACAATGTTGTGCAGAATGCATTCTGCTGTCCTCAGGCCGTATAGCTGTAGCAGGTCTCACTGCCTGTAGCTCAGTCCCACAGCATTTAATCTCCACATGACATATACTGACACTGCTTGCTGTCTGCAATGCCACACACTACAACCTACATACATATGTGCACATAGCAGCCTTCAACAACATACATATGTCCAGCCTTCACTAACTGTTGCAGTATGTCCCTTGCCCTATGCAAATGTGCTGCCACATATGGATGATTCACAGTATGTAGGGTACCCTTCAGACACATCTTTCGGATGTCAGCAAATACATATCTGTTACATACCTTACCTTTGTATTCCACACCTCCGTCTGTTGTAGGTGTTGTATTTTTTTTTTGTTTTGATTTCCTCTGTGTGTTGTTGTTTGTTTTCAGTGTCTGTCTCCTACTGCCTGTTTGTATCCGTCTGTCTGTCTGTCTCTGTCTCTCTCGCTCACGCTCTCTCTCTCTCTCTCACTCTCCCAGTTGGTGCAATGATATGATTACATGTGTGGACAGCAGATACAGGCTGCTTTCTAGGTATCTGCACAAGTGCATGTGATGGCCTTTGAACCAATTGGTACCCACCATTTAGTAATTGCATGCAGCCTGATGTGTGGTAATTGCAGTTCTCACTGTGATTTCAGGACACTGCTATAAAATGATAGGTTAGGTAGGCGTAGCCCTTTCAGTTTTGCAAGGTGGGGGGACCATGCTTGTTTGCTGTGGACACTGTTGTCTCAGTCAGAAGGTTGGTATATGTCTCATATCTAAAGCTGGGTTGTAGCCAGTGAAATGCATGTTGTACTGGAACCTGACTGTTGCTTCTTCCAGTACACTCTTCTCAGTGTGTAGGTTTACTCACACCTCCTAATGCTAACACTGGATACATAGGAGTATGTACTTTCTTTTTGAATTAGAGAATTAACTGACACAGTAGTTATTGCAATGTATTCCTATGGCTTTCCTATTTTCCCTTTACATTCACTCATTGTAATGCATGTTATATTTCTTTTAGCACCAAGTCATTGTATATCTGCTGTGGCTTAGTGGTACGTCATGCAGACTGGTGAGTCCAAGGTATGGGGTTTGAAACTGACAAGGGTATGTTATTTTGCTGCTGAGCAGTACAAGGGCCCTGTCATACAGAGTGACTAAGGCACCTTTAAGCAGTTGTAAGCAGGTTTGCACTGGTTTGCATAACGCTTAGCGATGGTAAGCTAAGCTTAGCTTAGCTTATTTTATTTTAGCAATACTAAGCTAAGCTTGGCTTAGCTTATCATATCTTAGCAATGCTAAGCTAAGCGCACACATGGGCACACTGGTGCAAACCCGCTTACTACTGTTTACAAGTGCTCACTCCCGCTAACCCCTGCGCTCATTTCTTTGACAGAAAAGTAAATGGGGAGATAGGAATGTGGTGATAAAGGGTGCACAAAGAGGGGAAGACAGTAGGAAAACCAGCTCAGGATGTACAGGATGGGTGTTTAGAAGGTCCATAGCTGCCCATTTCTTTACCAGCAACAGCTGTGCATATGCAATACATTAGGAGGGATATTTGAAGCCTTTCACCCCTGAGAGAGGGGTGAGGACAACTAAGTATGTTGTACTACCAATTATGAATATCAGGCACATGCACTGTTTGTGAACTGCTATACTGTCATTAGTACGTTACACACTTCTGAACAGTTTGTGGTTTGTTTGTGTTCACATTAGCACAGTCTGCTCAGGACAACTGGACATATTTCACTACTGTGTATGCCTACCTACACCCTTGGTTGTGCCTGACTACACGGGTATATAGTACCATTGGGTAGGTGTGCAGAACTGCAGAGTGCATTATTTATTATTGTGTTATGTTTATCTTGCTGAACATGCAGAGTTGCTGTGAACCTGTAAGTCTATAAAGGCTAGTAATCTGTCTGAGTAGCTCCCACCTGTGGACATATCCAGATGGTAGACAGTGGTTAGCCTAGTATTCATTGACTGTGCGCCACTCCAGTCTTTTCAGCACCTGAACAATGGCATTGTCACAGGTGGTTGCTAGCAGTACATGGCTACATCCTTTGATATTTCTGTGTTGTACTCCTACATAAGGGCATGCTTGTGGAATTCATTCTACAGCTATTTGCAGAGTGTGTAACAGCAGACAGGCTGATATGCCTGTGTGTTTCTGACTCTTCCAGGCCTCAGATACTCTCAGGTATATATTTGAACAGCCTCAGGGAAAGGTACATATCAGTGGGATACACCTGTGATATATTTCAGATATTTTGCAGTTGCGACTTTGGGGGATTCTGAGCATATGTATTACTACACCTTTTCTGACGTGCAAGCAGTGTCTACTCTCACTTATTGACATTTATCATTTAGTGGGATTCCCCACCTTTCTGCCTACTGCTACTACATTTCACAGGAAGTTTGAGGGGCACAGCTAACATTTGTTTGCAAATCAGGGACATCCCTGTAAACCAGTCACAGTTGGGAGGTCTGGCCTCTGACCTATTCAAATATGCCAGTGTTTATCCTGCTCTGATATTGTGTGGGGGTTGTAAGGTGCTACTGTAACATTATTCCCTACTAGCATGGCAGGTTCCCTTTTCACAGTCATGTCATGCAATTCCACAACACTTGCTGGTTAAGGGCCACAGAACATGATTTGTGTTATGCCATTCCTATTCTCCCTTTACATTCACTCATTGTAATGCATGATATATTTCTTTCAGCACCAAGCTATTGTATATCTGCTGTGGTATAGTGGTACTTCATGCAGACTGATGAGCTCAAGGTCTGGGGTTCGAGACCGACGGGTGTGTTTTATTTTGCTGCTGAGCAATACAAGGGCCCTGTCATACAGAGTGACTAAGGCACTTTTAAGCAGTTGTAAGTGGGTTTGCATGGGTTTGCATGATGCTTAGCGATGCTTAGCTAAGTGCACACAAGCTCATACTCGTGCACCCTCGCTAACTACTGCTTAAAAGTGCTTACTCCCGCTAAACCCCGCGCTAATTTCTTTGAAAGAAAAGAAAATGGGGAGATAGGAAAGTGGTGAAAAAGGGGGCACAGAGAGGGAAAGACAGTAGGGAAACCAGCTGGGATGTGCAGGAAGGGTGTAGGGAAGGCCCATAGCTGCCCATTTGTTTACCAGCAACAGCTGTGCATATGTTCGTAATTTGGTGTGAAATTTGCAACCTTCCACCCCTGAGAGAGGGGTGAGGACAACAGAGCATGTTGTACTGCCAATTATAATTATCAGTTTGAGGTGTGGAATTGCATGGTTTATGCACATACAGTAGGGTGTAGAAAAAACCTTGGTAAACATCTTTTAATGACCTTTTCATTTACACTACATTCCTAGTGACTGCAAGTGTATCTCCCCTACATGTATAATTACACTTGCCACCATACATTAGGTTATGTAATGGGTTTGGCTAGTTCAATATATGCTTGACCTATATCTGACATACTAACTGTCCAGGATGCAGATGTTACTGCTACATATTTCTTGATTGCATTTATATTTCTTTATCTACATATCTGGGATGTTTTCACATGACATTTTCACTTCGATTTATACAGAACCCTGCATTTCTTGACACACACTCACATTTTTGGTGAAAAAATAACATGCTACACATGTGCCAGATTTACTTATTCATGCCAGCCAGTAACTGACTGTTGTGGACTGTATATATGTTTCACAGCTACTGGCACTTCCATCACCCACTTTATATGGGACTGCACAACTCTGGGTTGCCAGCACCTTTTCAAACAGTACTGTTTGTATAATGCAAGGGTACAATAACATTTCAGACTCTGTGACACAGACACACTCTGGGTTTTAGACCTTTATTAATGACATTACACACTTTTCCACAGGCTCACTCCTTTATTTGTTTTAACGGTGTATATGGCAGACATGTTCAAGACATATTATAGCTTTATTAATAGGTTAGAACAATCTTTTTTCAGGCTCACTCAGTTATGTTATATGACAGTGCCTGCAGAGATATTATTCCAGACATATGTTACCTTTCTTAAGGGTTACTACACTCTTTTTCTGCCTCTGTGACGTTTTTATCCTGCAGTACATGCAGAGGACTTATTCAGGCAATTGTATGGCTGTTTTATTGGACTACAACACTTTCTTTCATGCTCTCTCCCATATTTTATATAATGATACATGCAGAAAAATTACTAACCTGCCTGGTGGTGCAGCCTTAGCAGCCTATCAGCATAGCCTTGCTGATTCATAGCACGGTCACCTGCAGCTGTAAAGTAAATGAGGGGATATTGAGACATACCTATCCATTACCCATACTCCATTATCAATTCTTACATACTGCATTCCATGGCTACATACTCAGTTGTGGGGCATCCCGCATCCCACGGGCCTCCTGTATCCACTGGTTCAGGTGGTCCTGCTTTCATCTCTTCAGGTCTGCATGGTGGTGACGGACCTGCTCACCAGTCCAAGGAATGCCTGTGGCACTGGTGAGGTCACGAGCTAACCGGTTCCAAGCCTCTGCCTTGTACTCCATCCCTTGGAACTGGCCCTCCAGGAGTCTTGACTCGTGACGGTGGACAAGAAGCCAAACCATGTATTTGGACTTCTCGATGCCCCAATGTTGCGCTTGGAAGCATGTTCCCGCTCCGACACCAGACATTCTAACTGCAGATGTGAGCTACAATCAGTTATGGTGTGTATTCCCACCTGTGGGGCTTAAATGTGCTGCATTTCCCGCACTTTTTTGTGATTGGCTGTTTTGTAAAATTCTCAGCTGACTGCAGACCTGCTTAGTAATGGTTAAACTACCATTCGTAAGTATATGAATGTTAATAGTGGCTGCTTCTCCTATGTTGTCATGGCTTAGTGGTTCTGTACTTTGATTATGATGCACAAGGTCCTGGGTTCGAACCTTGTTATTCTTTTATTTTAATACTGTCTAGACAGGCTAGGGGGTGTGGCTGCGTTTAAGCAACTTCACACTACATTGCTCCCCGGTGCCCTACTGTGCCCTGGTTGGCGTGGCGCGCACATCCGCGCAAACACATTGCACTGGGTAAAGAGCTATTAAATTACGGGCAACTCTGTTTAGCTGGGTAAAGTGCTATTAAACTATGGGCACCTCTGTTTAGCTCGGTAAAGCGCTATTAAACTATGGGCACCTCTGTTTAGCTGGGTAAAGCGCTATTAAACTATGGGCACCTCTGTTTAGCTGGGTAAAGTGCTATTAAACTATGGGCACCTCTGTTTAGCTGGGTAAAGCTTTGCTTAATGGCAGGCTATTATATATCTGGATCCTTTAAAAATATATAGTTTGTTCACTGATACATTGGCCATTTCACTGCTTTTACTAATATTTTCATCATATATGTCTGGTATTATTTCAAATACTGATTTAAAACATAAATAAGAAGGGGAGTGGTGGGACTTGAACCGTGAATGCCTCCTCTTTGTGCATATGCTCTACCATTACATTATTGCAATTTGGTGTGATTTGTATAAACATTCTTTCTTATGCTCTTCCGTGTCGGAATTGCTAACTATAGCTAAGCAATGGGCACACCCGCACACACACGCGCAAATACGGGCAGCTATATCGTGGATTTTAAAAAATAAATAAATATTTTACTTTTTATAACTGTGATGGGGGTTTACAGTGTCAGGGAGTGTGGTGTTGGGTGCAAGTACATTTGAGCGAACTCGCTCTTGTGTGTTGACATTTTGCTTTTACTACACTTGCAGGGGCGTGGACATTTAGACTGCTCGGCAGTTGGACATGCCCCCTGCTTTCATACTCGGTCCGTGTAAGAGTTACGGTTGAGTCAGCGTGCCATCATGAATATTCATGACACGCTGACGTCATACTGTTCAACTGCAGCCTCCGAGTAAGACTTATTAAGTCTTACACGGAGGATTTGTGAATCCAGGGGATTATGTAATTAGAACACTATAAATATAAATATATATTTGTGTAATACTATCTAATAAGCATCCATCCATATGTATTAATGTGCATAAAAACTAGATAATGTACAGCTCAGAAAACATCAATGCTTTGCAGTTGAGATAAAAAAACACCTATTATGATAGTTTTCATGTTTACAGCCCCAAAAATGTTTATACAATGAAAACCAGTAGAAAAAACACACAAAAATGCAGAAAACAGTAGATGAAGTAAACTAGTAATGTATAAAAGTGTGCAGGTGTGTGCATGAGCATACATCAGTATGCTAAATGGAGGAATTATACCAAAACTTTATGGTAAGAGCATCATGAAAAAAATGTGTGTTTTGAATCAATTATTTAAATCTGTGGTATGATGCAAGAGTTGAAGTTAAAGTAACTAAATATATATATTATATGTATACACATTCTGCACATCGTTTTTTATTATGTTTTAGTATATTTGGTACCTTTAGTACACAGAAATATTTCCTCACAAATTCTCTAAAAAAACCTTTACAGATTGTGTGACAGCTTGCATAATTTCAACACAATCTTGATAGAGCAATAGTAGCTAAGTCCTGGTTTTCTGATTGCATTTAATTTCACCTGCCAGCATAATTCTTTTTCCTCCAATTGATGTCCCCTTCAAGCTCATCCATCTCCGCACAGTCCAAAATGATAAATTTAAAACCAGAATGTCTGGAGTATTCTAATAAGTGTTTGGATGGTTCCCTATTATGCTGTCGCAGACGCAGGTTGTCAAATGCATCTTTGTCGAACTGAAAAGCATGAAAAGGCAAAATAGCGAATTCTTTCCGTGGGAAAGAATTTGCTTGGCCGCTTTCATTACTTTGCTGTTTTTGGCACTGTAGTGTGATCTTGAAGTTGGTATATTTAAGTACGGGGTGTGGGGGGCACAGCCCCACATGTCGGGGGGTGTGGGGTTGAAGCCCCTACATTATGTAATGTTTTTTTTTTCATAACAGTGATTTTTTTCCCATGGAAAAAAAAAATCGCTGTTCTGAGGTTTCGACGTTGTAAGCTTTCTTTTACATGGAGTCAGTTATGTGTCGTTCACTCTCCTGAGCGTGCGATATCATAATATAGACCCAATTTGGATAAGGTGTTCTTCTGGCATTTATGTCTGATGTCAGAAAAATGACTTAAAATCCTTGTTTTCAGTTTAGTCATAGTCTTACGCACATAAAATGCAGGGCAGTCATTACACTTGGCACTATATGCAACTTTTTCAGTATTATAGTTACCACCTGCTGAAGAGTTTGCCATCTTTTTAAGCTATGGCAGTCTAATGAGTCATACTCCCATCTAGTACTTACAGAAAGTGCAGTTAGGTGGCCCACAGATTTTAGTGCTCATGTCATCCTGGTGTTTCTTATTTTGCTTTTCCACATAGCTACGTATGCCTCTGCTCTTTTTATATACAAAGGCACGGTGTTCTCCTAAAATGTCAGTGAGATTGGAACTAGGCAGATTCCTGTGCTTGTTCATTTTTTTTCTGGGTTTACAAATCCAGCAATCAGACTAACCTTACAGCTACTTAAACTAGTACTTTGTCTGATCTGTAGTAGTAACTTATTTCATCATGGGAATTTATTGATTTGGGAATCTCTCATTCCAGACATTTTTCTTTATTTGGTGGAGTAGACTTAGGTGCCCTAGTTTCTGGTGTTTGCTCAGCCACTAGTTCAGCAAAACAACAGGAGGTCCAATAGGACTGGGTCTTTCATGGCTCAAAAAGCAAGACAGAGGTCACCTAAGAGTAGCCTGTAGGGTACAGAATATAAGCAGAGTTGTGCTAATTTATTAGATTAGTTGAAGGAGTTAAGGCATTTCCTTTTCTTTGTAAGGCACATTGTGGCATTCCTAGCTGAATGATATGCTTCACTTTAGGCATACCAAATAGGGCACTGTATGCCCTTATGTGATAAGGGAAGAAAATACTGACAGGATGATGTCTTTGGATATTGATGATATCCCTTGCAAATTAACTGGTCCACATAGAAGGATCTCCTAACTATAGTGGAAGCATGATGACCACATGAGACAGAATTGTTGAGAATGTTAACAGGGAAGAGACCAAAGACAGTGATTTTTTGGTACACCAGTTGTGACTGAGAGGTATAGAGAGAGGATGGTGTGCCATTTTGCTGACAGATACCTACTGAAAAAAAACTTTTGAAGGATAGGAGGATAGATTGAGATAGTTTGCTGTGTTAAACTGAGTGGTGGGCTTTAGACAAAACTAAAAATAAGGAAGAGGCTAGTTTGTCATTGTCTCTAGCTTTATTGACAGTAGCTATAAAGGTTAGATGTGTAATGTTAGTACGGTGGGAGGGATGGAAGCCATTCTATGTGGGGGATAGGATTTCTTTCTGCAGGAGATAGCATAGCAAGTGTTTTGAATAAATCTTCCAAGCATTTTAGGGTAGAGAAGATTGCTGTAGGTCTAAAGTTAATTATGTCTGTTGAATTTCCTCCTTTGTGTAGAGGCATAATTTGTAATTTTTTATCCAGAGAGAGGAAGGGAATATCGGATTCCTGGACTGACATATTTATAAGGATTGAGACAGGGTAAGCAATTCTATTGGCTGTTATTTTACAGTAGTCACTTGAAAGGTTATCAGCTGCAGTAGAACATGGTTCACATTTGTTTAAGACTATTTTTATATAGGATGTAGGCACATGTTTGAAAGTAAAAGTGAATGTGGTGATATATGGCATTTGGGCAGTATTGGTAGTAGAAGTTGAGGAATCATAGGTTAGGGATGCTGCAGTATCTGTGGAATAAGAATTGAATTCTACTGCAGTTTCAAGTAGTGAGCTATTGTGAGAGGGGATGGGGTTGAATTTTTAGCCATGATTTAAGATTTCTATAGTGGCTGACCATAATGTTTTATTATTGTGTTTACTATTTTTCTAAAAGTTGTTATAGTATACTTTTTTATGCTCATTACTTTGCTTTTTAATATGGCTGCAGAGCATTTGAAGTTTTAGAGATATTATGTTTTTTATATATATTTAGGATGTTTATGAATGCTTTATTGAATTCAATTACAGCATCATCTAAGAGAAGGGTTTTTAGGATGTTCCACCTAATATATGATAGAGTAGCAATAAATATTTCTGTGTTAAACTAGGACAGGTTGTCTGTTGTTTTATAAACATGCTGTCTGAGTGGATGTGTGAGATGTCTGGTCGTACAGATTTTGGAGATGGTCACTGAAGGAGTCTGACATTGTTCCTGTGGTGGTGAATTTATTAAAGTATAATACTAGGATCTAGTCTAATAAGGAATTTGATGTCTTGCTATAATGTGTAGGGCTATTAATTAATTGCATGAAACCATATAAGTTCGTGCTAGATGAAGGGGAGTTAGAGGTTATGTCCAATCAACTGATATTGACATCACCTAATAGTATTTTTTCAAATAGAATTGTTATGGATATCTGATGTAGGATATTTTCTAGTGCAGATGCATTGTCAACAGGAGGTATATAAAGTACAGTAATACATGTTTGTTTATATTTGTTTATTTTCAGTAAAGTAAAAAGAATATCTTTTGAAATTAATTTTAGGATCGGTTTGTTGTAAGGGAAATGTAGTAGTTGTTGGGAAATATTAGGGCAATATCACCACCTTTCATCTTTATATGGTCATTATGAATGATATTATAGCCCGGGGTATAATTGTAGAGTCATTTATACTGAGATTAACTCAAGTTTAATTTGTAGCATGAATATCAGGCTTATATTAGGTCATTTATGTATGTAGTTAGTAGTTTTATTTGTTATGTCTCTAATATTTATGGTGGCAAAAGTTAAGTTACACGAGGTAGGTGGTAGACTGTTATGGGGTTAATGTAGTATGTGGAAGGGAATTGCCCTGCTTTTGGTTGTAACTAGCGGGCTCAGGATGAGGGTGAATGTCCGCTCCTCAGAGGATTTTAATATATAAGGTTATTATTGAGTCTTCATGGAGAGTATTTTTAATCATAATTTTATTTTGATTTAAGTTAACATGGAGTTAATCAGTGCAGATAAGTGGTATTATTAAATAGGTTTGATGTGATGTGTGGTGAGTTTAGGAAGGGAGCACGGATAGGTGGCTGTGATAGAGCTGAAGAGAATTTGAGCACTATTATTGAGTCAAGACACGATTAAGTAAAAGGATCTGTATTTTATTGATGGTAGGTAGTGGGGAAGTAGGAATCAAACAGTTGTGCTTGAGTCTAAAATCTGATAGAAGGTACAAAGGCACAAACTGCTAGATGAGCCTCTGCCCCAAATGCCTACCTGTAGGTATAAAGAAAGTATTTTCTATGAAGGAAGAGAGTTAGGTTGTCCTGATGTCTTTCTTATGTTTCTGAAATATACAAAATAGAAGAATTTGAAAGGATAGTGTATGAGGGTGTAATTAAGGCAGGAAGTAGTGAAGGTTAATGATTCTTTTATAATTCAAATATCTCCTGAAGTTTTAATAGAAATAAACAGTCATAAGACTTTAAAGTTCTTCAACACACATAGCTACTTGGCAACTGGAATTGCCACAGGTCTCTGCCACATACCTAGCCACACTTTAAATTCCATTTTTTCTTCATATAGTTTCATGTTATCTAATGTGCCACTGACCCTATCACATGCCTCTGTTATAACTTTTAAGTTCATGACCCCAACTCTCGTTCTCCATATATCTCACCTTCTAATAATGTCTCCACACTAAACATGTCTTTTCTGCTTTTCCCAACACCCTCTACTCTAACCATGTCTTGCTGTTTACATATTCTCAATAACTTAACCTAACAATCTTTCCACCCCTACCTCTTACACTATATTTTGTATAAATTTTATGTCTCTGTCTTATTTTTCCCATTACTATATTGACACATCTTTTCTGCAGAACTCTACCAGATTTTTTACTCCTGTCTTTGTATCTTATAATTTCAAAATCTGGCCATAAATAGCCATATTTTTGAGAGTCCTATCTAATATTGCTTACTTTCTCCCAACACAATAATTGCATGTGCTTTCCGAATAGGTTCATTGATTGTTCTCAGACCATTGAGAAGCCTATCCCTATTTCCCAATTATCTCAAAGCCTGTCTGGTTAGGTCATTTGCTCACAGTCACACAAGTAGACAGGCGAAGGCTAGATAAATCATATCCTGGGCCACAGGAAGCAGCTTGTTAACAGCTAATAGCCTTACTCATTTGCACTAACTGCTAGATTAGCCCTTGGACTAACTGCCAGACTTATCTACCTATATTAATACACTGCATATAAAATAAAGTCTTGCAGTACCTAATATTACATCTATTAATCTCAGCAGTACTTCTTAAGCTGGCACAAATTGTTTATATATCTAAATGTCATGTAACATCTGTTTGTACTGCTGTAGAACACACATGATTTGTTATGCAATATGTTCTGTATTTGCTGCTTTTACTATGTCATTATAATATGTTGGAGCTTTTCTCCCTGGGCCTCCAGTGAAAAAGGGCTCTTCCGCTCAATTGGATAATCCCAATCAACAAATGTAAAATAAAATAAATAAATAAATAAAATTATATAATATTGTGGAGTTTCTTTTTTTCTAAATACATGTTTTACATAAAGTAATTTGCATTGTACTCTGATGGAGCTTTTCTCTCTAGGCTTCCACTGCAAAAAAGCTTTTATGATCAGTCAGACTTCCCCATTAAATAAAATACAAAATAAAATATGACTGTTATATAGAAAGATTTTCACCATTAAAAAGCAGGCACAATTATCAGTAAGATTGTCTTCATTCCTATTACATATATGCTTAACATGTTCATGTAGTCTGACTTTAAATTTACTTTTAGTTTCACCTATGTAATATGAATTATAGAGACACCATATGATATAAATTGCAGACATTGTAATACAGCTAAATTGACCTCTGCTTTCAAATCTAATTCAATGTATATATCTAATTTGATGTATATATGCAAAATATTACAATGCCTAGATGAAAAGTACCACAAAGCTGAATATCTGTTAGACAGACAGACTCAAAACTTCTCATAAAGCTGCCATGCACAATTATAACATGCAAATATCATATAAAAGTCTTCCATTCTTTGGAAGAGATAGCTGGCATTGTACGTACATAAAGAGGAGTTAATAAAAATTCATCTTAGAACAGAATCACCCAGTGTTTATATAAAAATGAGACTAAGTCACTGGTGACCACATTATACTCAGAGATAAAATAAATAATGTTTCTGTTATTTTGTTTATATGATAAATAAACACAATAAACATCACTTGTCTCATGATTCCTCTTGTAGTGAGTAACTGTTACCTGTTTTTATTTATACTTCTCAATAGTTCCTTTCTGCTGTCCTTCTATCATAACCTTCTTCTAAAAACATCTTAAGTTATAAATTCTGGCTGGCTGTCATTGTTACAGTTGTGTTATCTTCATGAGCAGCCTTAACTATTGATTTTCAATTATGGCTTAATGCTTTTACTGTATTCAGTTAATTACATGTTAAATTGTATTGTTTATTTGTCACACTATTAAACTATTCAACTAAGTGAGGCACACACACACACACACACACACACACACACACACACACACACACACACACACACACACACACACACACACACACTTAACATCACAGAAAACATGCTAAATAAACTGGGGCATAAAATTACTTTTCCTATTAGGTACAAATTCATCTAAAGAGATACTAGCTTCCACATTCTTCATGATATTTAAAACATCTAAGGGATCTGCCAGGAATGAAAAACTCATCACTGGAAAACACATCCTGAGGAGAAACTATTTCATTATATTTGTACTGATTAAAAATTCATTAATTGTAACTTTTTGTAAGTCTAAAATATCTGATTTAAAATATGTAAATGAGGTAAGTTTGAGTGTACAAATTCATCCCAAGTTCAAGTGCTCTGTATAATTACTCAAGAAGTTCAATGACAGATAAATTCATAACTTATATAGTAAAAAACAAGGACAAATATTAGAAACAAAAATATGAGATGGCAAACTACTTAATTCAGTCACAGATGCAAAACATACTTATTTAGTGCACCATTCCTTGTTTGACATCATGTCCCTTTTGAAAATCATTTGTTCTTTTTTCCAGTGGTTATAAGGTTTAAAGCCTTCATTTTTTTCTCTGAATAGCTCCGTGTTCTTGGAGAATGTTTCTGTTATTTTGGTTGCTATGGTGTACTGGAGATCACAAATGTTCTAATTCAAAGTTTTCAGAGAAGTGACTGCTGTGATTATAATTGTATCATTCATGTTGGCTGTTGTTCATATCTGTCAACCTCTTAGTGCAAGATATCTGTATAAAACCAAACATAATGGGAGACTAGATCCAGGCCTGCTGAATCTAGCTTTGTTTGTATAACTTGAGCACTAATCCAGGCATTCTTTAAAGTATTCAATTGTATTTATTACTGCTTGGTAGTAACTTGATTAAAGTGTAGCTATCATTCTAAGTCTTTTGGATTAAGCACTTGGGCTTCAGACCAGTTGTTTTACATTAGGAAGGTTTGTGGCCTGCACTGTGGTGGCAGGACAGGTAGCTTGCATCCTTCTAAGTTGGGAACTGCTGATTGAGGGCTCAGTGTCTATTATTCTAAAAGTGTATTAGTTCTGGTTTAAGCACTTGGGCTTCAGACCAGTTATTTTACATTAAGAAGGTTCGTGGTCTGCACTCTTGTGGGAGGAGAGGCTGGACTCTGCCCTTCTGAGCTGGAAATTTCTGGTTAAAGGCTTATAGTGCCTGTATATTTGAACTGTTTCTTACTGAATTGGTATACCTTGTTTGCTGTAGCATAGACTAGATCCAGTCCTGCTGAATCTAGTTTTGTTTGTATGCTTGTTGTTTGTTTGCTTGTTATGTCCCTGAAACACTAATTCCACCTAAAATGCAGCTTTTCAGCGCTTCTGTGGATCCCTAATGATATCTGCATTGCTTACTATACTTATTTCCTTGTTTCACTTGAAAGAAAGTTACTGTTAGTCATTTTTGCATTTAAGTTACCTGTAACACATTGCATTTAAGTTACCTGGCACTTGCTCACTAAAGCAATTATATAAGTCAGCACTAAAAAATTAAAAGCACTACACCCTAACAAACTCCCCTTGAGTACCTTGTTCCCCATTGGCCCTTTTTTCAATTATTAAAGGAATTCCCAATACTATTCTAGAATGTCCAAAGGTCAGTTGTCAATCTCCTCTCCGGTCCAGCTGGTGAATCTGGGAATCTTGAGGCAATGTTACAACTGCCTCGTGTACACAGACAACCCTCTCCTTCTCCCAACAAATTACAACACATGTGAGAGATGCAACCATATAGCCAAACTGGAGGCTAAGCTCTATCAACTCAGTATTGGCGTAACCAGTCAGGAGGAGAAGGAAACCACACTCACTACAATTCCAGTCTCACATAGACCTACCATGACAGCAAACCAAACACATAAACACACAAAAACATACTCGGAGGCTCTAAATAAAAATCTGCCTAAGCAGCAGAGACCTCCAAAGCAGACACCCAAGCAACCGCTACCTCAAAACAAAACACGTGCAACACATAAAGCCAGTGTGCCGAACAGTCACAGCCCTTAAGGCTAAACAACACACCCGATACACTTGTAATAGGTGACTCTATCATCAGGCACACTGACGTCCCACTCACCACGCTGAACAAGGAGAAGGTCATGGTGAGCTGCCTGTCGGGCGCTAGGATCCGCCACATAACACAAGCACTCAGGTCACTCCAAGGCAAGTACAAATATGACTCAGTCACTGTCCATGCTGGTGTGAATGACCTGAGACGTACCTCCCTGGACTACATGAAAAGAGACATAGAGGAGCTCTCTGAGCATGTAGCCCAGGCCAGTATGACCCTGACCTTGAGTAGCATCTTACCCTCACCAAGAATGATGCCACAATATGAAGACAAGATGATCAATTTCAACAATTGGCTTAAGTATTGGTGTCATTCAAAGGGGATCCAATGCCTGTCAGCCTGGGATGACATGCTCGACAAGCCACGATGCTTCGCTAGGGACGGCTTGCACCTCTTATCCCTGGGCTTTTGGATATTGGCAAAGGCTCTTGCTACCCCCATAGTGCCTTTTTTAGGCAAGGCTCAAAAGACAAACCCACCTACATAGGTATCACAAGGGATAAGAAACTAAGAGTAATGCTACTCAACGCCAGAAGTCTAAACCTCAAGATGCACGCACTCGAAACTCTCCTAAGCATGGAGAACATCGATATCTGTGCAGTAACAGAAACCTGGTTCAAGGCTCCCGAAAGCACCCCAGCACTACCAGGTTATACCTCATACCATGCTTTTCGGCCCTAAAACTTGCACCGAACCACAAAACGAGGTGGAGTATCAATATTCGTCAAAGATACCCACACCTCCAGGTTGGTGGCACAGCACAAAGCATCAAAGACTATCCATGTGCAACTAACAGTGGGTAAAACTGCCTTCCAGTTTATAGCCTGCTACAGACCTCCCTCCCAAACCCAGGAACTCCACTCGGCCTTCCTGAGAACACTGGAAAATATGAAGGTCTCTCCAAACACCATTATATTGGATGACTTCAACTACCCAAACATAGACTGGAAGCATTACTCTAGCTCCAACACCCTAGCCCAAAGGTTCCTAGAATTTATAAACTCAAATGCTATGGAACAACTTGTTACCACTCCCACAAGAGGGGAAAACATACTGGACCTGATCATCACCAACATGGGGACTCTATTCTCCAGACCAGAAGTGTATCCCTCACTGGTAAGATCAGACCATAAACTAATCTCCCTGGATAGTCACATCCCGACCCCACCCCCTGCCCAGAAAACCACAGTGAAAAACTTCTCTAAAGCAAATTTCACACTCCTCAAAACTGAGGTGGAATCCTTCAAAGCCCCCGGGCCTGTGGAAAATACGGCCCAGACCACAGAATCCTTTATAAATGCATTCTATGAACACCTTCAGGAATGCATGGATCATGCAATACCAAATTAAACCAAGACTCAATCCTCCAAAGGCAGACGTCCTGTCTGGTGGACCCCAGCCATAAACAAACTATACAATAGAAGGAGGAAGCTACTACATGATAGAGCAAAATCCCAAAAAGGGAAGGCATCTCTGATCAGTATTAGCAAAAAACTACGGGCACTCATAAAATCGTCTAAGGCCAGCTTCGAGAGAAAAATTGCACAGGACACTAAAGATAATCACAAGGCTTTCTTTAGTTATGTTAGGAACCTGGGTGGGAATTCCCAGATGACTGCAAACTGGGCGCCATAATCGACTCTCCAGCCGACACAAGCATCCTCCAAAAGGGCCTCATAGAAACAGACAACTGGTGCCAGAGCCATGGCCTCAAGGTACATGCCAAAAAGTGTATAGTCATCCCCTTTGGCAAAAACAAAGTGCCCACAAATTCCCACATAGGTGGTAATCCATTAAGTACAGAAGAAGTAATTAGGGACCTGGGGACCCAAGTTGATAGCAATCTCTCATTTGACAATCACATGGCCAAAGTGGTTAGAAAAACATTTTATATAGCCCACCTAATCATGAAGGGATTCACATCTAGATCAGGGGAGGTCATCGTGCCTCTTTACTCATCCCTCATCAGGGTCATAATTGAGTACAATGCCCCCTTTGGGATGTACCTTATCAGACACCTGCAGCAACTGGAAAGACCCCAAAAGTACCTCACCAAGAGGATCAAAGGGCTCAAACCGATGCCATATGCAGCCCGGTTAAAGAAACTCCAGCTCTACTCAGTGGCATACCGCCTGCTCAAAGGCGATCTGTGCCTGATGTATAAAGCCATGTCCAACCCGGAATTAATAAACATGCTGCACCTCAGAAAATCCAAATCCCATCGAGCTACGTGCTCGAGAGACTTGAACCTCAGCACTGAAATAAATAGGACATGCTGGAGGGCCAGATTCATAACCCAGAGGCTCCCTTCACCCTGGAATAAAATCCCAGTCCAGGTTAGGCAGAGTCCCTCATTGACTCTCTTCAAGAGGAATCTTGATGAGTGGATGGGAGATCGTAGGTTTACCCCGGGTATCACTTCTGTGTCACTGTTAGACAGAGGCACAGTATACTAACCTCGATAAAGGGCATAGCAAAATTAATTTAAAATGGGTGCTGAAAGCCAAACACACTCTGGCTAGGCTTATAAATGCCCTAGGGCAGATAGCCTAGTATGAACCTATGAACCTATGAACCTATGAACAAACATCCAAAACATAGGGACAGTTTTTAAAATTGCTCTTATAAGCTTAGAAAATTGATAGAATAATAGTTTTTGCATCCATTTTCTGAAGGGTATGAATTCTAAAAGTCAAATATCTCTTATTATTTATTAACTTCAGTCCTCATTGATTTGTCAAAAAACACAAATTATAGATGATCAGTTTAAAAATATCAAACAAAAAATTTGAAAATTGTGTGAAAATCTGAACAGTTGATATGTATGTTGTTCAAATTATATTTCCATGAGATTTAGCCTTTATACACATAAAAGCTTTATTATTCTCTTACATCCGTCAGATCTCACTGTAGTATTATCTTATGCCTCTGAAACAGTTTGGTTTCAGGCTTTCACTTTGGTATTATCTTTTAAAACATGGCAGCCAACTGAGTTTTGTCATGTGACATTTAAACTCTGCATGCATTTCTTTAATGTCTGCTGTTATTCTCTTTAACAGTAGCTATTTCAATCATAATAGTGATCCACTAATATTCAGATTCATTTAAAGATTTAGCTGAAGTTCTACAAGTCTTTTTATCATATTTTAACTAAGGCTCTTTCTCTGTGTTATCTTCAATCCCTGCATATAGATCCACTCTTTTATCTAAGATGTTCAATAATATTTTTGAGCAAGTTTCACCAGTCAGTGAGAGTGCATCATTAAAGAGCTGTCCCCATCATTTTCACAACCTAGAGCACATGCAGCTAAGAGTTATTCCAGGATTGGCCAATACTTATTAGGCCAAATCCATGCACAATTCATGGAGGGGGTGGCACTCTAGTGGTTTTCTTGGATCATTTTCCAATATTTCTGCAGGTAGTTCCTAGCAGGAAGCAGTCACCAAATTATGTGCCAAATTAATGATATAGCTTTGAAGTCCTGGGTACCCAATAAACTGGTTCCAGAATTCAGTTAAAAAATGTGCTCTATAAATGTAAGTGTGGGGGGGGCATCTTCTCATGTACTGTGGGATATTCTAAAAGGAAATTGTTTTTCCAAGGTTACAAGATTTGATGACATTTAAAAACTTTGGAGAGTGGGGAACAGTCATCACTTGCACAGGATAGACTTCCATGCATCTAATGCTGTTGAGTTGCCTCAGACTCCTATAGTAACATTACCTGGCATCATTTACAGAATTTACTAGGCAAAAGGTGGCAACATAAGTAGATTGCCAAACTTTTCTTCCAGTATCCCACATAATCTCTACACACATCCCTACAGACAATTTTTAGAGTTGTCAATTCACCTATTAAACATTTTTTGGGATATGGAAGGTCATCATAATACCTGGAGTAAACCAACCAATACATAGGCAAAACAAGAATACACCCTAAAGAAGGTACACCTGCAACAGACTGAACCTGAGAACTCTCGCTGTGAGATGACAGTATTAGTCAACCCACCATTATGCTTCAACAGGTTTGACTTATGCTCCTGGATATTCACAATAACAGAAGGACGGAAGTCGTGATGGCTCAGGTATATGATTTATGATAGGCGATCAATGAAGGTTCTGGATTTATTGAACAAAATTACAGAGATCTAACTGGAAAAACTATGATGGTCATGCAAAGTTCTTTCCTCTAAATCTGTTAGAAAGTTGGAAATTACATTCTATTAATAAATTCACTGATGAGGAATTGGCAAGAAACAGGTCAAAATGATTTAAGGAATATTAATAAGCCATTTATGAAACTCCTTCTGGTACTGAAAAGGGATGATTAAGGATTTCCTTAGGCTGTCAGATCTTATTCACAAAGGTAAGGTGGTATTTGTATCTTCAGTTTTAGAGAATGAACTCAGGACCTGTATTACCAAATAATAAATAATAAATGCATACATGCATAATTACATAACTACATCTAAGCGCAGCTCTTGGTCCAGCTCTCTTAATTAATGTTATTCATCATAATTCTAATTAAAGATCAGAGATTTTTATTTGTATGTAGGGGCATTAAAGTCTCTCAACAGATATTCTCCACCTTGGAAGACTGCAGCTGTGGTTCCAAAGCCTGGTAAGTCTAGACATCCAGTGGATTTATTCCAGGCACATCTCTGCTTAATAGTGACTAATTATTAATAAACATCTGGGCAACCAGACTCCAGTTAATTGTCTTTAATATTGTATATCCAGATCAATCTAAATTCCTTAAGCGTAGAAAGACTACAGATGCAAATACAAGAACTTTGTTATTGGCTATACATGCTAATTCTGTTTCAGAATATCTATTACCAGTAGGAATCAATGCTGAGAAAGCATTTGATAAATTACATTGAACCATCTATTTTTGACTATTATTAACTTTAAATTTCCTTGAGAACTGGATGGGTACATTGGTGTAATCTCAAAAGAAAAGCAGTACTGTGCAAAATAGGGCAGGAGATATTAAGAATAATATTGCTAGGGACAGGAATTTGTGAGTATATCTGCTATTTCTTAATTCAGTTGCAACTGTAATGAAGCCTTTAAATCAGGCTATAAGACACTGAAATATCATATAAGGGATATTTTTTAGAAATGCTCAACATAAAGTTAGTTTACTTGCAGGTGATGCCTCAGTGGTCTGAGACACACAGAAGATACATTAGATATTTGGGAAATTTAGCAACACACAGCAGCAGCTCAACAAATCTAGCAGTACTTCCATATAATTATAGTCCATCTAGTTCTATAGTTCATAGAACTCCCTTCAACTGGCCCTATATTTCTTTAAAAATCAGGAGTCTATATCACCAGGTTGTCAAAAGAGGGCTTGAGAGGTCTAGTACAAGCTGCAAACACTGTACTCTAAAAGCATTTCAAAAGGTGGAAATACTTCTCATTCCCTTAGCAAAAGCTCTGAACATTGTTACTTACCAAATGGCTCTGTGATGTAAGCATGCTACTAATAACCACTAAGAAGTTGATGAAACAGTTTGAGTTGCAGGTACTGAAGTCTCGCTGATGACAAAAGAGTGTCAGGAGAGACAGCATTCTGTTACGAGAAAAAATTAGAAATAGTAGTCTTTTTTGTTTGACACTTGTTTACTGGGAAAGTCTGAATTGGAACAAAGCCAATTTTCAGCAGAAGCCTGGGGAGAAACGCATGTCATTGAAATGTGGGAGGAAACCCACACAAATGCAGGGAGGACATGCAGACTCCATACAAAAGGCACTGCAGATGAGAATCAAACCGGAGAACCTGTGAGGCAACAACACTACTGCTGCATCACTGCGCACAGCGTTTTGAGAAACTTTGTACTGATTTATCTAAACCCAATGATATATGTCAGCCATGACCTTGCGAATATAGTATAATAGTCCAAGGGCCACTTGAAACAAATCACATATTCTAGAAATACAAAGGTGTACATAGAGAGCTCTGCTTCAGTTCACCTGTTGTGATGAGAAGGAAAGCAATCTACCTGCACTACCTTCTAGTAAATATAATCAGTTCAGAGGTTGCTGCACCCTTGAAGAAACTACAGCAGTTCAGGATTAGGAGCTCACCCATTTTAAAGAAAACCTCCATGAGTAAAAGCCCCTTGAGTATCACCTTCTCAAAAACACTTGCTCCAGTCAATAGTGTGCAGGGCCCAGTCTAATATGTGCCCTGCAGCTGTATGCAGTCTAACTGCAATGACATAGTTATGCAACCAGAATGCAATTAAAGAGTTGTGAGTCATACAATAACCAGCTTTTCAGATCATGCTATGGATAATTTTTTGTCACATTTTCAGCCATACAGCTTTTTAGCAGAAATCTCACTTAGTGTTAAAGTACTCGTGTAAGTATATTTCTTATCCAGTTTCATGATATGTGCTGCTCAATCAATGCAGCCAAGATACTCTGCAAAGAATAATGCTTTTTACTCACAGCATAGGGAGGCTGGATGTGGAAGATTGAAAAAAATCTACTTACAGTTTTCTGTTCTCTGGGGAGGAACTGATTCACTATCTGTGCTGCCTCAGTAACTTTCAGGCTGTTGCCATGGTGACAGCAGCAGCAAGGGAGATAATGCATTACTGTGTGCAAGAAGAAACAAAAACAGAGTTGCATATAATGTATAATCCAAGAAGAGGTCCACTGTTACCCTTCGCTCACATCATATTTGAACTGTTCCTAAGTTTCAGCATGCTCTTGCATGTTCACGAAACTTGTAACACATTAGTCATTCATAAAATATTAGCAGACTTTCACTGTCCTCTAGCTCTATGTCATATCTATGTCACTATTTTTTTTTCCAATTAATTGATTATTGCAAATTCGTAAACTGTGACTTTTTATTATATCTTGGGTTATGGCCCACACGAAAAACAAAAAGCTATAACAGCAGTTAATAAATACATTTTTCATTCTGCTAGGATACTCGTGTAAAAATAAATTTTAATTATTTCAAGCGAAAGTGAAGATAAGTTAGTAAGAGCTTTGATGTCCAGGGCACTGTTCATAGCACACGATTTTTCATGCAATGATTCAGAGTTTGAATTATTAAACTGTGCAATCATTAATTGCATTCTGAGTGTTCAGGTTAGTAGTGTTACCGACTTAGTTGGATGTAAAACAAGAGCTAATTTAATAAATGTTGCACTACACAAATTAACCATTTCAATAAAGGTCATCATCTCTTTCTCAAGAAATATGTTTCTGCTTTGGACTTTAGTGACATGGTAAGCATCCATATATTCCTTCAATGCTCTCCATACATATAGCAAGATGAGCAAAGCTGAGCAAGGCATATGTTAATAGTAACACTGCTTAATCTAGCAACACAGAAATCTGCCTTTTGCTGCTTCACTCTGCAGGATGATATTCAATCCTCCACACAGATAGTTTTGCCAGGATATTAGAGATTGTCTGCCTGCCCATTAATTATATTGCCAGGTACTGGTAATCTGAACTAGAGCACTTCCAGTTCATAAACATTCAAAATGGAACCGCTGATGGTTCTTAGTACCAGTACACTCTATAGTGCGTCCTTCTGTGCCCCATCTTTTCCCAGTGTGACCCTTCACTAACAAGAACTACTCAGGCTAAGGAACTTGGACCTTTGATGATTCCCACCCTTATTGTCAGACCACGCAACGGTTCAGACATCCTCCATGAGTCTACATTTACCAGATGAATAGATGCAGATGCACTGATATGTTAAATTATGAATTTGGTGCTCACTGGGTAAGTTTTAGCAGACTAATCAAAACACATATCGACTAGTTACACATGCATTGCAGCACAAACAGAAAACATATAAACACTAGCTTCATTGCAGGGATTGCATCCAGCCTTCATCTGAGATGCACAACACAGCGCTGGTCCTATGATTTCCATCAAAGACTTCCATCTACAATGGTAGATTTAGGAATCATACAGGTAAATATAATCCTTAAGTGTCATTTATATTTTAGGACTTAACGTAGTAGTTTGGTGGACTCCGAGTACTACTTTCCTGTTAATAAATAAGCATATGAGTTGTTGCAGCAGAGGGATTTCTTATAAAAACTTTCCAAGTGCATTACTGGTTTGGCAGTAAGATGAACAATGCAGTTCCATGAACATCAAATAGCTGATTTTCAACAAGGCCTTTGACACAGTCTGTCATAGGCAGTCAGTGGCTAAATTCAGAAGCTTTTCAGTTTTGCCTCATTCACAAGCTGGATAAGAAACTAGCTGCTGCTGCTTAAATACATAATAATTAAAAAAAAAAAAAAAAAAACACTTGCCTACCAGGCTTAGTGTAATGAGTATGCCAATGTAGATGTATATATATTTTTAAAGTGTGAGAAAAGGATGAGATGTCTGGATAAAAGTCAATAATTACTATGCTAACTTCTGGCTTCAGAAGTCGGGATTCAGTGTTCTTTGGAACCTGGTTAACATATTTTTGCCAGAATAACAAAATGAGGTTGAATATCATAAACAGTATTTTTTTTTGCAAGAAAGAAATATGTGCTTTCCTCACACACAATCCATTCTAGTCTTTAGTATGATTTTAAAATGAAGGAGTAAGTGGCAGAATGAAATCTGTAACATAATTAACATATTTGTTTCCACAGGGTACTAAATAATAGCTACCTGGATATAGCCATAATAAAACAAGAAAATTAAGCTGAAAACAACATACAGTACTGACATTTGAAGATGGTAAGCTGCACATAGTGGTAGTCAAACAGTGACAATGATAATATGGCATGTAGGCAGTGTCAAAGGGAAACATATAAAATGATATGCTGAGGGCGCAGGTAGTTATCATGTGATATTTAAGATGGGCATCTTTGAAAAGAAAGGAGAGCATAGGAAAAAAATCTAATGGCCAGCCTGCAAATGACGGACAATTTAAGAGAGACCATAAGAAATATTGCTTTACAGAGAAGAGATGCTTTCCTAGAATTCATCACTTTAGCGTGATAAACTGTTGGCCATCTTCACAATTTCAAGGAGACTGAATTATGACGAGTAAGTAGTGCATAGGTGATGCTGAATGCAGTTCAGCTGCAAAACCTGTATGGGCTCTAAAGTAAAATGCCTTCTTTTAACATAGATATATATATATATATATATATATATATATATATATATGTATATACATATATATGGGTCTATATTAGTTTGCCTAAATTTGATTTCAGTGAACCACTGAATCATCGCCCCTTATCCAGTGAAAATCGCTTCAGTGATTCACTGAATTTACCAAGGGCAAGTAAATACTTACCCCGGAGCATAATGGACCAACATCTAACTAAATCAGACCCACAAAAGTGGGGGGCTTTTCCCCCCACATCCCCCCAACTATATATACCAACTCCAATATCGGACTACAGTGGAGGAAAGGGCAATGTTTTATAGTTGGCCAACTACTAATTCAGCGAATTGCAGAAGCGATTTTCACTGAATTGGGTTTGATGATTCGGTGTTCTCTTGGCAAACTAATATAGAACCACATATATATATATATATATATATATATATATATATATATACATATACATATATACATATATATATATATATATATATATATATATATATATATATATATTTATATACATATATATATATATATTTATATACATATATATATATATATATATATATACATATATATATATATATATATATACACACACACACACACACACACACACACACACACACACACACACGCACAGTGGATATAAAAAGTTTACACACCCCTGTTAAAATGCCAGGTTTTTGTGATATAAAAAAATGAGACCACAATAAATAATTTCAAAACTTTTCCCACCTTTAATGTGACCTATAACCTGTAAAACTCAATTGAAAAACAAGCAAATCTGTTAGGGGAAAAATATAAAAAGTAAAAAATGCACAATAAGTTGGTGGAATAAGTGTGCACACCCTTAAACATACTTTGCTGTGTGTGCATACTCTTAAACTAATACTTTGTTGAAACACCTTTTGATTTAATTACAGCATTCAGTCTTCTTGGGTATACACTTGCCATCAATTAAAGAGACTCTGATTAACCCCAAATAAAGTTCAGCTGTCCTAGTAGGATTTTCCTAACATTTACTCAGTTGCCTGCCACAACAAAAGCCATGATCCGCAGAGAGTTTACAAAGCATCAAAGGGATCTCATTGTTGAAAGGTATCAGTCAGGAGAAGGGTACAGAATAATTTCCACAGCATTGGATATACTATGGAGCACAGTGAAGACAGTCATCAAAAAGTGGAGAAAATATGGGTCAACAGTGATGTTGCAAAGAACTGGACGTCCCTCCAAATCTGATGAAAGGACAAGATGAAAACTGGTCATGGAGGCTGCCAAGAGACCTACAGCAACACTGAAGGAACTGCAGGAATTTCTGGCAAGTACTGGTTGTGTACTACATGTGACAACAATCACCCATATTCTCCATATGTCTGGACTATGGGGTAAGGTTGCAAGCCGGAAGCCTTTTATACACAGAAAAACACCCATGCCTGGCTAAAATTTGTAAAACAATACATCAAGTCTCCCAAAAGCATGTGGGAAAATGTGTTATGGTGTGATGAGAGCAAGGTTGAACTTTTTGGCTACAATTCTAAAAGGTACATTTGGCGTAAAAACAACACTTTGCATAACCAAAAGAACACCATCCCCACAGTGAAGCATGTTGGTGGCAACATCATGGTTTGGGGTTGCCTTTCTTCAGATGGAACTGAGGCTTTAGTCAAGGTGGAGGGAAATATGAACAGTCCCAAATACCAGTCACTTTTGGCCCAAAACCTTCAGGTGTCTACTAGAAAGCTGAAGATGAAGAGGAATTTCACCTTTCAAAACAACAATGACCCCAAGCATACATCCAAATCAACAAAAGAATGGTGTCCCCAGAAGAAAATTAAAGTTTTGGACGGGTCCAGCCAGAGCCCAGACCTTAATCCAATAGAAAATCTGTGGAGTGACCTGAAGAAGGCTGTTCACAAGACATGCCCTCACAATTTGACAAATTTGGAGCACATTTGCAAGAAAGAGTGGGTAAATATTGCCAAGTCAAGATGTGCCATACTGATAGACTCCTACCCAAGAAGACTGAATGCTGTAATTAAATCAAAAGATGCTTCAACAAAGTATTAGTTTAAGGGTGTGTACATACAACACATTATTAGTTTAAGGGTGTGCACACTTATGCAACCAGTGTATTGTATGTTTTTTATTTTTTATTTTTTTCCCCAAAAGTTTTGTTTGTTTTTCAATTGAATTGTACAGGTTATAGGTCATATTAAAGGTGGGAAAAGTTTTGAAATGATTTAAGGTGGTCTCATTTTTTATATCACAAAAACTTGGCATTTTAACAGGGGTGTGTAAACTTTTTATATCCACTCTATATATATGCTCAGAGTGTGTGAATGAGTTTAAAGAAGACACAGAAAAAGCACACTGATGTTATTGATTATAATTCATGACATTTTATATAGTACTTCGAGTGGTACTATCACTAAAGATAGGAGAACTGCAAACTTAAATGCTTAAAAGCAATATGTGGAAACATCCTTTTACCTTTTCCTGCATTTATTCACAGTGTCTCTTGAGAAATACCCCTCATTCCTTAGTTTTTCCAAGGTGGGTCCTGTAACACTTCTTACCCTGCCATACCTGTTTACCGTGCATTGTTACTGTTCATCCCTTCATATCTCTCACTGTTATTTATTCTCTGTGGCATCTCACAAATGCCTGATGGCATAGCATTCAAGATAGCAGCTCTCCGTTCCCTTCACTGCTACATGGTTCCTGTGTTGCACTGCAAGGAATGTTAATCCTGTCCAGCCTAAGTGAAATGTACTCGACTTCATAAAAAAAAAATAATAATAATCCAAAATATTGAAAGTCACCTTTATCTATATAAAGTACAGGGTTAATAGGAAACCATGAAATGGGCAGCAATAAATCATAGACATTGTGACTAAATATGGTACAAACATACAAATTACTCAGAGGAAATGCATATATTTTAAATAAAACTAAATTAAACATTGAAAATAGACAGACAGATACATAATACCAGGACATTTGAAAAAATATGTGCTGAAATTAAACTTTCCTTGTTAACTAGCACTAAAATCCTGTCTCTAATTACTAAAGAAACAGCTCAAATGTAAAACATGCAGTGGGGTCCCTGCTTCATTTGCACTCTGTAGGACATTAGCTATGTGACTTCTTTCATATCAGTAAATTACGTGGTAATATTTTCAGTCATAAATATTACAGCATTCAAAATTCAAACATTATAAAGAAAGGGTTACAATACATGGAATTATTATAAATTGCATACTTACAGATGAAGCTGATGGGTTTGGATGAAAGTCATGAGAAAATGTCATTTTCTTGCATTTCTGACTGGATTTAAAAACTGATTTTATTGAAGTTATTTTACTTCATTTCATCATTTTCCAGATTTCACAGTATGACATGACTAATGCAGAGGATACAACATGCAATACTTTATTCCATCTACATAAGGAATAAACCATTCATTGTGGAATGGGAAATATGAATACCATCCCTTTCAACTGTCCAGATTTTTGCAGACAATCCAGATTTTTGCCTTATATTTTTTGTTTCTCATAAAATTGTGGTTTTCTGGCAAATCATTGAGGCCTGAAATCAGACAATAATAGCAGCCATTTGAGTTTCAGACTTCATATTCTTCAGAAAATGTATGCTAACGCAAAACCCATTATTCTATCGACTTTCTAAGTTTTTTAGATCAATATTTAAAAAGTGTCTATTTTTGGGCCTCTGTACTCCCATTATTTGTAGCTTTCTCCAGATATCTTGCTCTAAGAGGTTAAGAGGTATGATGAATACTAGCAAAAAACAGCCTCTGCGTAAAATTCTTGTGACAAAATAAGTTACTTCAGTCTGAATTGAAGTGTATCACTATAAGTTAAGCATCAAATACTTAAGAAACAGGTAGCAAGGTTATGCATGAGCAGAGAAAAACATCACTTTAACATATTAGTAAAAACTATCATTTATTTTGAAAACAACTAGAACAATATGAGCTGTATAGAGTTCTAGATATGTAACTCCAACTGTGGCACCAAACAACTAAACATAGAGGGTTATCTTTAGTAGAAGGAAAAACATGTTCAATATAAAATATAACTGCATCTCTGAACTTATCCTACAAAGGAGGCACAGGGGCTACAAATCAGTTCACAGAATCCCAGCAATGTAGAGCTAAAAATCATAGTATGTAACCATTCAAACCTGTACATATCCCAACAATGTAGAGCTGAAAATCATAGTGCGTAACCATTCAAACTTGTAAGTATCCCAACAATGTAGAGCTGAAAATCAGTGCGTAACCATTCAAACTTGTAAGTATCCCAACAACGTAGAGCTGAAAATCATAGTGTGTAACCATTAAAGTAGTATGTATCCCAACACTGTAGAGCTAAAAATCTGTGTGCAGTCATTAAAACTTGTACGTATCCCAACAATGTAGAGCTCAAAATCATAGTGTGTAACCATTCAAACTTGTACGTATCCCAACAATGTAGAGCTGAAAATCATAGTGTGTAACCATTCAAACTTGTACGTATCCCAACAATGTAGAGCTGAAAATCATAGTGTACAGCCATTCAAACTTGTACGTATCCCAGCAATGTAAAGCTGAAAATCATAGTGTGTAACCATTCAAACTTGTACGTATCCCAACAATGTAGAGCTGAAAATCATAGTGTACAGCCATTCAAACTTGTACATATCCCAGCAATGCAGAGCTGAAAATCAGTGTGTAATCATTCAAAACTGTATGTATCCCAACAATGCAGAGCTAAAAATCATAGTGTGTAACCATTCAAAGTTTTACGTATCCCAACAATGTACAGCCAAAAGCATAGTGTGCAACCATTCAAACTTGTATGTATCTCAGCAATGTTGAACTAAAAATCATAGTGTGTAACCATTCAAACTTGTACGTATCCCAACAATGTAGAGCTGAAAATCATAGTGTGTAACCATTCAAACTTGTACGTATCCCAACAATGTAGAGCTGAAAATCATAGTGTGTAACCATTCAAACTTGTATGTATCTCAGCAATGTTGAACTGAAAATCATAGTGTGTAACCATTCAAACTTGTACGTATCCCAACAATGTAGAGCTGAAAATCATAGTGTACAGCCATTCAAACTTGTACATATCCCAGCAATGCAGAGCTGAAAATCAGTGTGTAATCATTCAAAACTGTATGTATCCCAACAATGCAGAGCTAAAAATCATAGTGTGTAACCATTCAAAGTTTTACGTATCCCAACAATGTACAGCCAAAAGCATAGTGTGCAACCATTCAAACTTGTATGTATCTCAGCAATGTTGAACTAAAAATCATACTGTGTTACCATTCAAAGATGCCTGGGAAGACATGATTGACAGACCATGATGCTTTCCCAGAGATGGCCTTCATCTGTCTCCCCTGGGCTTTAGGCTTCTGGCAAAGGTTCTTCCCTCTCCCATAGTATCTTTTTTAGGCAAAGTCATGAGCACAAAATTATCAACATAAAAATTCTTATAAATGAAACATAAAGGTCATGCTGCTAAAGGCTAGGAGTGTTAGGAGTGTTAGGATGAAACTGCACTCATTGCAAGCATTCCTTGCCCTGGAGGATGCTGACATTTGTGCAGTCACTGAAACCTTGTTCAAAGCTGTGGAGAACACC
Organism: Protopterus annectens; assembly: GCF_019279795.1. Lineage (NCBI taxonomy): Eukaryota > Metazoa > Chordata > Ceratodontiformes > Protopteridae > Protopterus > Protopterus annectens. Next base: position 1,236,587,161 of record NC_056733.1, on the reverse strand, counting down.
CCACCCTTACTCATCCTACCATCATTTCAGACCCCAAACAGAGGTCTACAAAGCCAAAGGAGGTGAAGTTTCAATATTTATCAAAGATATACACACCTCCAGGCTGGTCAAACGGTATGAAGCACAGGAGACACTCCAAGTGCAGTAAACTGTTGAAAAAACACCTATTCAAATCATAGCTAGCTATGGAACCCCAACCATGACTCAGGATGCCCACTACACCTATCTGGACTTACTTGAATCCATCAAGATTCAACCCTCTATCCTGATCCTGGGTGACTTTAACTACCCAACCATAGAGTGGAAGACCTATTCCAGCCCAAACATGAATGCCCAAAGATTCCTCAACTTCATTAATGCAAATGCGTTAGATCAGCTGGTCAACACCCCTTACGAGAGGTGAAAATATCCTGGACCTGGTCCTAACCAACATGAGTAGCCACTGTAGCACTCCTACAGTGTCATCTTCCTTGGTAAAATCCGACCATAAAGCGATCACTTTTGAAATCACCATCTCCCCTGACCCCCCACCTGTCAGTGTCAAATAGAAAACCTTTTCCAAAGCTGACAACAGTCTCCTCAGAGCAGGTATAAGCAGCTTCACAGCCACCATCCCTTCAGTTGGAACTAGCACTAATGTCCAAGCTGACATCAAAAAACTATATGAGCACCTACATAGCTGTATGGACTCAGCAATCCCTGACAGGACCAAATCATCTTCCTCAAGGAAGAGTAAACCTGTCTGGTGGACAGCAGCAATAAGTAAACTCTATAATAGAAGGAAAAAATTGCTGTCCAGGGACAAGAAGGAGCACGTGCCAAGTTGGAAGTGATCACTCCTTTGTCTGAACAAGTAAATAAGGTCACTGGTGAAATAATCTAAGGCTAATTTTGAGTCCAAATTGGCCACATCCACCAAGGGCAATCACAAGGCCTTCTTCACATATGTCGGCAGTCTCAAAGGCAACACCCAAATCTGCTCTGAAGTGGTGATCAATAACACCACATACACAGATGCCATAGATATAGCCAATCTGCTGGCATACAGGTTCAGTGAAAACTTCACCCTCCTGTCCCCCCAATCAGTAAACCAGGACATCCCTAGCACCTAACCCCCTCCCCTCATCACCAAGGAGCAGGTCCTTAATTTCCTCTCAAAGACAAAAAATACAGTCTCCATCAGACCTGATAACATCCCTGTTTGTATCCTACATGAACTCAGGCATGAGCTCTCAGCTCCATTAGACACCTTATTCAACCAAAGCTTAAGCACTGGCATCATCCCAGTTGAATGGAAGACAACTACTGTCATCCGTCTACACAAAGGTGGAGCATTCACTGACCCAGGCAATTATAGACACATCAGGCTAACTAGCCTGATCTGCAAGGCCAAGGAATGCATTATCATGGACCTTATAAATAAGGACATTCACAACCTCCAACACCTGACCCCACACAGTTTGGCTTTGTCAAAGGGAAATCATGCCTGTTAAACTCGGGTCGACTTTTTTGAATGGATGAGGGGAAGATTGTGCACACCACCTACCTTGACCTAGCCAAAGCCTTTGAGACTATTCCCCACTCGGGCATAATAGATACACTCTCCCAGCTAGGCATCAACTCATATGTTACCAGATGGGTAGCTAACTGGCTCACTAATAGAACCCACTCAGTCAAAGTAGAGGAAGCCATCTCTAGTAGTAGACCTGTAATGAGCGGTGTACCCCAAGGATCAGTCTTGGGGGCTCTAGTGTTAGGGATATACTTTTCTGAGGTGCAAGCTAAAACTAGTGGTCTGTGGCTGGCCAAGTTTGCAGATGACTGCAAGCTGTGTGCTGTCTTAAATTCCCATAGTGATGTGAGCATGCTCCAAGAGGGCCTTACCCAAACTAATGACTGGTGCCAGAAGCATGGCTTCTAGCTGAATGCCAAGAAATGCATCCTTATCTCCTTTGGGGAAAATGGTGACCCCACTAATTATCACATTAATAACAATGTACTAAGCATGCAATCAGCCGTGAGGGAATTGGACACACAGGTTGATAACAACCTGACTTTTGATCACCATGTTTCCTCCATTGTAAGGAAGGCTTTCTACATCACCCACCTCATAAGTAAGGGTATTTCATTCAGGAACAAGGAGGTCATAACATCCCTGTACTCCTCCCTTATCATACCCATTATTGAGTACAATGCCCCTTCGGCAAGTACCTTGCCAAGCATATGCAGCAGTTGGAAAGACCACAGAGGTTCTTGACTGGGAAAATCCAGGGTCTCAAACACCTATCCTATCTAGATAGGCCAAAAGCCCTGTCCCTCTACTCAGTCTCATACAGACTGCCCAGAGGTGATCTGTGTCTGGCATACAAGGCCATTTCAGACCCAGCCTTGATGGAGTTGCTGCATATCCATAAGACAAACTCCACTCACACAACCCACACGCAAGGCCTTAATCTGGTCTGTGACATTAACAGAAGTTGTTGGTGGGAAAGATTTGTGTCCCAGAGACTCCCTTGTCTGTGGAATGGACTCCCTCTCCATGTCAAGCAGAGTACCTTTCTAGCCCCCCTTTAGAGGAACCTGGACGACTGGATGGGAAACAGAAAATATAACCCTGGCATCCCACCTGTGTCACTGCTGGACAGGGGAAACAAGTGTTGACTTTGAGGGAAGATGGGCGAAATTCTTGTCTAGGCTTTTAAGGGCCTCTGAGCCAATAGCCTAGTATCATCCTAGGAACCTATGAACCTATATCCCAGCAATGTAAAACTGAAATCCCAACAATGAAGCAACAAAAATCATAGTCTGCAACCATTCAAAGTTGTATTTATCCCAACAATGAAAAACTAAAAGTCATAGCGTGTAACCATTCAAAGTTGTACATATCCCAGCAATATAGAAATAAAAAACATAGTGTGCAACCATTCAAAGTTGTAAGAATGTCATGGGGCAAAAGTAATATAAATTAATATAAAACAGCAATAAAGAAAATTGCAACATAGACAATGTACAGCATAAATTAATGTAAAGAAATAATAAAGAAAACAGCAACATAGACAATCCCCAGGATTCAGCAAGGTTCCATGCAGGAATAGCTTATTCCTGCATGGAAATGACCATTTAAGAGCAGCACGGCAGCGTGCCATGCATAGTTATGAATGCAGGCTGCCTATGCTCCTAAATGGACATGGAGCATGAATGAGTGCAGGGGGCGTTTCTGAGAGCAGAGCTCAGGAATTGCCATTCGGCAGTTAAAATGAGCGAGAATGCTCATAGGGGGTTGCATACCTCTCAATTGTACAGATCTTCGCAGAATGTCCAGATTTTTCGCTCATACTTTTGGCCAGTACCTCATTTGTCCTGGCAAATCACTGAGATGATCTCAGGATTTAAGTAATTATACAATGGCATACATTTGAGTTTCAGACTCCAAATACTTCAGACAAGTTATATTAAAACAAATCCTGTCACTCTAGCAGCTTACTTAAATTTATAAGAGCAATATTTAAAATATGTCCCAAGTTGTACCTCATTTTGTAAAGCTTTGTCCAGATATTTTGCATGAAGAGGTTGAGAGGTATGGGGGGGGTTGCTAGGATGTCTGCCAAATGTGCAGATGCATGCAGAAATCCACAGCAATAAGTGAAACCTGTCCCTTCCTAGAGAAAATAACACTAGAATTTTTTTTTTATCAAACAGATTAAATTTAACCATAGCTGTGCGGGTTTGCCCATTGCTTAGTGTCAAAGGAAAAATATACTTTAAAAATGATCAATACATGCTAGGTTCAGGTTAAGACACTTTAATCTTGCAGCAAGGAGACAACAACGTGCTAATACTGAGTTTGTCTAAGTAGAATCAGGAAATGCAGGCATTTTTATACATTTTCTAATAAGACATTGCCTACCAAGCTGACATAGTAAATCACAAGTTTTAACATCATTATTTCGTAGTGCTTGTTTATATGATTTTATGCTTGTACTATCAATTTTTGTGAGAAACTTCCTAAGAAAAACAACTTTGCCTTGGCTACCACCGGTTAGATATATGCAATGTTACCATTCAAGGTACTATGGCTAATTTGAGCACAAAGCAAGTATAGATTGCAGTTCATTTCTCCAACAGTCCTTTGTCTATGTTATCTATAACTTCTGCAGCTGTGCATGTTCTCATACTTCGAACAGAGCTGATTGTTCAAAATCATTACATTACAGAATATAGCATTGTTCATTCATTTCTTCCTGACCTAGCAGATAATCACCTGCTTCTCAAGTACATTTCCAAAAGGCATAAACATGAATATTGTTGTGCTAGCAATTACTAGATCAGAGGGCATCTTGCAAGTTTCAGAAAGCACACTGCAGTTTCAAAAAGCATCTTTTAGTCTCATATGAAACTCAGCTGTATATAAAATAGTGCATATAAAATAGAATGAAAAACGTGTTAACGTATTTAGTTTCTAATTAGCATTAAGCACACACATTAATACATATTTTTCTGACATTTTCCCCCTGTTAATACTTTTTAATTCTATTTTCAAAAGAATAAATAGTTTGCTTCTTCTTCTAACCTCTTCCATTCAGGATTTGCAGTTAAGAGAGTCATTCAGTTTAAACTTATGAAAGTGTTTCGCATTTCAACAATTCTTCAATTTCAGTACTTTGATACAAAGTCTCAGAAACTGATATATCTATAAATTCTTTGATTAACTTTTTCATGCAGGGAATAGCACAACAAATGCATGCTCCTAATAGGAGTAATTAACCAAAAATGTCAATCAGGATGTAAATTAGGATGGAACCCCACCCCCCAAACAAATTCTGGAAAAAGTCCATCAGAGGGTTTTGGCCTGGTTTGGTCATGGCCGACACTTGCTGGATCACCTCAAGATGGTCGTTTATTTTGTGCTGGTTGTCAGGAATGTACAAACAGCATTCTTCTTTGATTAAAGCATACGTACCACCTCTCGCCGCTAGGGTGAAGTCGAGAGCCATGTGGTTCTGAAGCACCACAGTTCTTATAGCATTCAGTTCATCAGTCACTAATTCGAGAGCAGAAAAAGTTGTGTTGCTCATAACTTTGAGAAGTTTAGACAGTTTTCTCAGCTCCCAAATTGATTTCACTGTGCTATATGCAGGGGCTATGCCTGCCCATGATATAATGGTGTCACTCAAGTCCATGTGTGCCAGTTTATCTTTGTTTTTTACGGAGTTATGGTTTCTCCATCCTGCTTCGATTCGTCCTACTCGATTCTCAGGTCTCTTAATTGGACTTCTAGGCTTACTGCTGACCTCTCTCATGTTTCAAATTTTTCCCTGAGGCAAAGCTGCAGTGTGTCATATGGCCGGAACCAGGTAACCCAAAAAACAACTGCCGGACCAATTCTCAGGTAGCCATTTATATGCTTTTTTCCCACAAACAAAATAACAATTCTCTACTTTAGTATTGATATAAGCTTGCCCTGCATGAAACATTTTCTTATCAATAATAGAAAGCTGTTTTAAAAGAACAGGATTATGTTGTATCTCATCAACACTCTTATGCATCTTAGCAAAATATGCATCATAGTTTGTATCACAAATAGTTTTAGTCTTACTGGGTTTAATATAACATTTATAAGAAACAGTCACATTGCAATTGCTCCAACCCACCTGAATAGTGTAATTGTTGTAAAAACATACAATCCCTTTTTGTGTAACAGGTAGGTATAATGCTATTTTGTCTTGTGATTTCACAGGTGTAGTATCAAAAATCAAGTTTTCCCAGGTCTCATTGACCCCTAGGGGGACAGCAGTCATTAATAATCCCCCATATGCTGTCAGTATAGCTGTGCAAATCCAGCAGTTCGAAACATTGAAAGTCTCAGCATACACATATTTAATTGCTTGGTAAGTGTTAAAGTTTGGATGACAGTCTATGAGTAATGCATCACGTTTGATCAGTTCAACTTTTGTGGCTGGGAAAAGGAAAGGCCACAACAAAAAGATCAATGTTATCAGTATAGCTATCAGAATAATCATGCAAGTTTTCTGAGGTTGTTCTGCATGTCTGTTTACTCTATACCTGGTCATTTTGTTCTTGTTGTACAACAGTAACAAGTTTTTTGTCCAGTTCAAGGTTCTTAACCAGTTTACAGTGTGTCAAATGAATCCAGGACGTTCGCTCTGTGATCTTGACTGCAATGGGTGTTGACAGTAGTACCTGGTACGGCTCTTCCCACTTCGGAGAACTCCAGTTCTTTTTCTTCACGACCTTCACCCAGACCCATGTGCCTGGGGCTACTGCTGCTTCCGATGGTCTGGTTTGCTCTTTATCTGAAATAGAATTTGACTGCAAAAGTTTGTTATTCAAAAATCGCCTCATATACCATGCAAGTGAACTGTCAGCCTCCTGCTCTGCAGGCATGAGAGGTTTCCACTGAGGTGTATAATATGCCCTCCCAAACAGAATTTCAGAAGGAGTTAACCCTTTTGTATTTGGAACAGTTCTCATGCTCAACAGTGCCAGAGGCAAACAGTGCACCCAGTTCTTTTGTGTCTCACTAATCAATTTCCTAAGCTTATTTTTCAAAACCACATTATGCCTCTCTACTAATCCTGCAGATTGGGGGTGGTATGGGCAATGATTTTTCAGAGAAATCCCGAAATAACGGCTAAGTTGTTGTATAGTTTGATTTACAAAGTGTGTGCCATTGTCACTATAAATCTTTTCCGGTATGCCAAAACTAGGAATAATTTCTTTAACGAGGACTTTTGCAACAGTATCTGCATCTGGATGTTTAGTTGGAAAAGCTTCCACCCATTTGGAAAACATATCTATAATGACAAGGCAGTACTTCTTATTTTCGCATTTGTTCAGCTCTATAAAATCCATACAAATAGTATGGAATGGATACGGTGGTGTAGGGAAACTCCCTTGCTTAGGTTTCAATGCCCCTTGTGCATGATGCTTGTTACAAACATGGCATGCTGCACAAAAATTTTTTGTGTAGTTTGTAAATCCATACGTCGTAAACACTCGATTCACTAACTGTACCATCCCCCCTGTTGAGACATGGCACTGTCCATGGCTCAACAAAGCAGCATATCTAAACAATTTAGATGGCAAAATCGGTTTCTTCTCTTTGGAGATGTACAGTCCCTTCTCAAGGATTGCTCCTCGTTTTATCCACTTTTGTTTTTCTACATTTGTAGTAAGTGTCTGCATTGTTTTTAACATTTCTAAGTCTAAAATCTCAGATGGTTGTAATTCCTCACTCAAAAGAAATACTTCTGAAGCTGAAGCTGCTTATTTTGCAGCTGTATCAGCCCTCGCATTACCTTTTGAAATTCTATCCTGTTGCTTGGTATGAGCTACGCATTTGCAAATAGCTACTTTCTGAGGTAACTGAATAGAGTCTAACAAGTCTAAAATAAATTGCGCATGATTAATTGGTTTACCAGTAGATGCTATCATTCCTCTATTTTTCCACTGCTGCGCAAAAACATGTACAGTAGAAAAAGCATACTGACTGTCAGTAAAAATGTTCACTCTCTTACTTTTTGCCAAGGTACATGCCCTTGTCAAAGCAATCAATTCTGCTGGTTGTGCAGATAAGTTGTGTGGTAAAGACTTTGATTCTAAAATCTCGGTATCAGAAACTACTGCATACCCCACTAGATTCTGTCCTGTAGGACACCTCCTGCATGAGCTGTCCACATAGTATGTCACCTCAGCATCATCCAAGGGAACATCTGTGAGATCTTTTCTAGGTAGTGTCTTTTGCTCAATCTCCTGCAGGCAGCAGTGTGGTTTGCCATCTGCAGGGGTTGGGAGCAAGGTTGACAGATTCAAAGTTGTGCATCATTCAATTGTCATATGAGGTTGGCTCAACAGTATAGTCATACAGGAAAGATGTCTAGCAGGAGAAAGATATGCTACTTTTTCTTGCAGTAAAATAATGGCGACTGCATGAGGCACTCTCAATGTGAGAGGGTGGAACAATACTACTGAGGCTGAAGCCTGCACTGCCATTGCAGCTGCGACTACTGCTTGTACACAGTGGGGCAAGGATCGTGCCACTGGGTCTAGCTGTGATGAATAATAAGCTACGGGGCATTGTTTGTCCCCATGCTGTTGTGTAAACACTAATGTCATATAACCTTGCTTACAATCTACAGTTTGGAAAAATCGTTTATGATAGTTTGGTAATCCTAAAACTAATGAAGAAGCTATCAGTTGTTTCAATTTGCAGAAAGCTGATTCTGCTTCTGGTGCCCACTGTAATAAATCTTGTGCTGCCATCAGCTTTTTGAATATCAAGTTGGTCAGCGGAGCAGATTCCAAGGCATAGTTTGGAATCCAACTCCGACAAAAGTTAGTAGTACCCAGGAAGGACATCATTTCCTTCTTGGTAGTTGGTTTAGGTGCTTGTAATATTGCTGTTTTTCTGTCTTCATCTAATATTCTGCCTTCTTTGGATATTACATATCCCAGGTATTTGACCTGTTTTTTCCAAAGTTGCAGTTTGTTTTTGTTTACCTTGTGTCCTTGAGGGGCTAAAAATTGTAGTAATGCTATGGTATCCTCTCTGCATTCTTGCTGGGTGGGGGCTGCCAGCAAAATGTCGTCTACATAAAGTAAAATTTGACTGCCTTTCGGTGGGATAAATCTCACCAGGTTACTTGCCATTTCTTGTACGAATATTGTTGGACTTTCACAATATGCCTGTGGTAGTCTCGTATATGTATACCGTTTCGCCTGAAATGTAAATGCAAACAAATGTTGGCTGTCAGGGTGTATCGGTATTGAGAAAAATGCATTGCTAATATTTACCACAGAAAAATACTTTTGTTGAGGTTTCAAATCATTTAACAAAGTGTGTGGATCTGGCACTGTAGGTGCCCTGGGTATAACTCCGTCATTTACAGCTTGTAAATCTTGGACCATACGGCATTCTCCGTTTGCTTTCCTAACAGGAAATAAGGGTGTATTACATGTTGAATCAGGAGATTCTATCAAGACTCCTTCCTTAAGTAAGGCTGCTATTATAGGTTTGATTCCTATTTCTGCATCCTTTCTCAAGGGATACTGTCTCTTTTGAGGTCTAAATGCTGATTTTGGCATGATAGTAACTGGTCCTGCTGTACGAATAAGTCCTACATCTGATTTCCCTGTTGACCAGAGAGTCTCTGGTATGTCTCGTAAGGCTTTTTCCTCTTCCTCTAGTAAGAGTGCTACTCAGCTATCCTCACTTGCCTGCGAGTGTACAGCTGGGTGTGTCTGCGTTATCCAATTTAATTTCTGCTTTTGTACTCCTTGTTCGGAATGTTCTAACTCTGTCTGCTTTTCCCACCTTGTGACTTTTTCTCCTAGGTCTGCCCACTTCAAATTTCTGTCTTTAGTTAAACTCACATGTGGTAATCGATTAGATTTGTAAAGTGCTAGGAATTCCTGGGGCAATGAACAGCTTACTACACTGTTTCCTTCTGTGTCCCAGTACAAATTTCGTAGTACTAATCTGTTAGCATGGTTTCTAAACAGTTCTTGCTCATATTCTTTATCAGGTCCTGGTCTGTTACAGTAATATAGAGTGCAGTGCAACAAATGCTGTTTATCAGTGTCAAGAGAGGGGGATTTACTGATGGATACGTTCATCAGTTCTTCGGTTACTGCCCCTGAACCAGTCGTAACTAAGTCCTGGCTGTACCAATAAAATGTTTCACCCTCCGGTCGCACTACAAAAGTATCCATTTGTTGCTGTGCTTCCATACCCTGCATAGTTGGAACTATGGCTATGCCAAATATCTGCATTAGGTCTCTGCCCAAGAGATTCACTGGGCATTTTGCAGAAACAACAATTTTGATTTTCTGGGTCATCCCTGAAACTGGGTCAGTTATCACTATGTTGTGGGAGAGTGGCTCCCAATACAGCTGTCCATTAGCTGCTTTCACTAATATGTAGTCAAGTGATTCTGAATTCTCTGGTAGTTTGGAAGGATGTACCAGGGTCCGTGAAGCCCCTGAGTCACACAGGAATTTAACTTCCCTCCCCTCTACCAGAAGTGTAACTTCCGGTTTTGTGTCTGCTAAGTAGATCTCTAGGCTCAATAATGCTAAGTCCAAAATTTCATTTTCTTCATTATCTGTGATTTCATGCACATCCTCTACCTCTTCTATCACATCCTCTACCCCTTCTATCACATTTGCACTTGTCTTTTCTTGTTTATTCTTATCCAGTGATGCTTGACTACCATATAGTCAGTCCTCACCCTCCTTGTCTTCTGTGGTTACCTTTTTATTTTGCCTGCAATCCCTTGCTAAATGTCCCTTTCTCCCATATTTAAAACATTCACCCCTTTTCTTTCTCTCTTCAAAGTCCTCTGATCGTTTATCAGATTGTTTGTGTCCCTCAGTATTTTTCTTACCCTTCTTCCCAGTTTGTACAACAAAGACTTCTGATCCATCTTCTACTGCAAATACTTGAGTTTTCTTTTTCTTTTTGCTATTAAAATGCCTTTCGGCATGTCTTGCATATTTAAGTAATGACTGTAATCTACTTGTATGATGATCTACCATGTGCTTTGTAATAAAGCTGCTAATGGGTGCAATACTGCCTTTTAAAACTGCATTCTTTAACTGTTGCTCATATGGGAAATCATGTGTTTGGTCTTCAGGTACCTGCATTCCACAATGGTTATTAAAACATTCTAATAATCTGGCATAATATCTATCAACAGTTTCACCTTCTTGTTGTATGCATTGATTATTGCAATCCAATCAGCCCTAGGCTTCCATTTCTCAGAGATTTGGTCTGTCAGACCTTTCACTCTGTTGTCCAGTTCTGTGTTACTATGTGGGAGTGGTCTAAGCTCTGCATCACGGGGATTCCATTTGCCACTGATCATGTGCCAATCTGGACCTACTATTTGTCTAACTACTTTCTCTACTTCCTCTCCATTCAAATGGTAACTTAACCTCATGCCCTGTAAGTCTTCTAAGAATTTTCTAAAATTAACTTTTGGATGGGGAATTCCCTCAGTGGCTTTCTGGATGTCTTCCGGTGTCCACGGTCTATATACTAGGAGAGTTGGGTCCTGTCCTGCCTGTCCTGCATGCGGATTTGGTACTTCTATGAGTGGACATATCTCTTCTTCACTCATAGCTTGTGAATTTTTATTCATTTCATATAATTCAATATCCCCTCTTAAGTTGCATGCTCGAGACCTGGTCTCGATAGGATCTCTGACAAACAGTTTTGGTTTTGCAGGAACAGCTGGGTATAGCGGAGGTGGATCAGCTTGTCCACTCGCTTCATATTCTGGTAAGGGAAGTGGAGGGGGTGGAGGGGCTGTTGCTATTACCAAGTTATTGTCTTCTTTATCTAAAAACATTGCTTTTGAATTTTTGATCTTTTGTTCCCTGCGGTTTGCTTCCTCAAGCCACCTGTGTGCCTGAGGTACTCCTAATTGTCGTTGCTTTTGTAGTTGACCTTTCGCATCTGTTTTAAGTTGTCTAACAAGTTTAATAAGTGAATGTTTATCTAAATTACTGTCAAATTTGTATTTATTAACCCATTTTGTATAATACCTAACATTATCGGCACGCTGTAATTGCATATATTTCGCGTCTTCGGTTAAGGGCGGGTCTAGGGAACTTTTTGTGCACTGATTTCCCATGTTGCCTTAGCTAAGTTAGAAATTGTTACGTAACCCTTTTTATCACATGGTACCATGATTTACACCTTTTCACAGTTTATCCAGAATAACTGCCTACCTATTCTGTTTCCTTGATCTATGACAAGACAGCAATCTTTTTTGTCCCTGATCTGCACATGCAAATCTCCCTGACAAAACAATAATACTGTAACAAGTCCCTGATCTAAAACAGAAAAAAAGGTAAATTCCTCCTTACCTGATCCTCTGTGTGTTGATCCCACCAGAACGTTGACTTGTCCTCCAATCCCAGATCAGAAACAGTGGCTGGCCTCTTTCGAACGACAATTCAGTCGGGGGTCTTTCAAAGCAGAAGAGCCGATGTGGCCACTTCTCCGTACGGGTGCATGCCACCAGGCCCAATTGTGACCTGAGCCAGAGTGAGAGATATGTTTCCGGTCCGAAGGACCAAAACTGTCAAAGGAAAAATATACTTTAAAATGATCAATACACGGTAGGTTCAGGTTAAGGCACTTTAATCTTACAGCAAGGAGACAAAAACGTGCTAATACAGAGTTTGTCTAACTAGAATCAGGAAATGCAGGCATTTTTATACATTTTCTAATAAGACATTGCCTACCAAGCTGACGTAGTAAATCACAAGTTTTAACATCATTATTTCGTAGTGCTTGTTTATATGATTTTATGCTTGTACTATCAATTTTTGTGAGAAACTTCCTAAGAAAAACAGCGTCGCCTTGGCTACCACCGGTTAGATATATGCAATGTTACCATTCAAGGTACTATGGCTAATTTGAGCACAAAGCAAGTATAGATTGCAGTTCATTTCTCCAACAGTCCTTTGTCTATATTATCTCTAACTTCTGCAGCTGTGCGTGTTCTCATACTTTGAACAGAGCTGATTGTTCAAAATCATTACATTACAGAATATAGCATTGTTCATTCATTTCTTCCTGACCTAGCAGATAATCACCTGCTTCTCAAGTACATTTCCAAAAGGCATAAACATGAATATTGCTGTGCTAACAATTACTAGGTCAGAGGGCATCTTGCAAGTTTCAGAAAGCACACTGCAGTTTCAAAAAGCATCTTTTAGTCTCATATGAAACTCAGCTGTATATAAAATAGTGCATATAAATGAAAAACGTGTTAACGTATTTAGTTTCTAATTAGCATTAAGCACACACATTAATACATATTTTTCTGACACTTAGCTATGTATAGTGTAGCTTAAATAGCTCAAGAAGATAAATAGCAAGATACATTAAATTGAACCAGAACTGCAGTAGTGTAGTGGTCAGCGCGTTTGCTTTGCGAGCAATCCTTCCTGGTTCGATTCTCACTGTAGTAAATTCCATATGAAAGCAATTTATGAACATTATTTTTGCTGTATAACCTATTAAATAACATATATTTGTGAACTGGAGTACTGCATTAAGTGCAGATGTGAGGTGTCTTTGTAATAATGTGGTAAAATCCACAGCTAAACACAAGTGCCCAATACAGTATACGTACACATGAATCAGGGATACTAAACAAAGTTATAATGTGTAATGAATGATAAACCCATGCCATACAGTAAATAGTGTTAAATATGTATAAAGTGTCCAACTCTACCACTTTCCCAAGACCCTTGTTTAATTTCTTTCTAAATTAGGGTGGGGGTAAGTGGGAGTAAATACTTTTAAGCAGCAGTAAGCGGGTTTAATCCTGTCTGTGTGGGGGTAAGCTAACTCTCTGAAAGCATAATTAACCAGAAGTTAGCATTGCTTACCATCACACAAACCTGTGCAAACCCACTTACAACTGCTTAAAAGTGCCTTAATCATTCTGTATCCAACAGCCCCTGTTCCACCAACCCTGCTAGACAGCGGTCCAGAGAAGTAAATAGTGTGGGAAGAAATAGCCTGGGAATTGTTATGGCTAGGCTTGTATAGACCCTAGGGCCGATAGCCTAGTACCAACCTATGAAACAAAATAAACAGCCATTGCAAGTCACAAACCCAGGACCCTGTACACCATAGTAAAATTGATTTACCACTAAGCCATGTCAGACATACGTAACTCTGATGTTTTTTCAAACATATCATCCAGCACAGTCATTCAACAGTAGAGGAAAGTTATTTATATATGTAGAGGCATGTGTGTATATATCTTTTTCATGCAGTCACCAGTTAATATTTCCATATTGGATTGGTCGAGGCCCGGGTTAACAACGACCACCACCAGTACTGTTAGCCAACAGGGTGCTGGTGGAAATTGGGCTACTGTTGGCCAAAGGAGAAGAAGAGGTGGAAGGCATGGCCGAAGGCAGGAAGAGAGGAGAAAGGCTAGGACTGTGGTAGTGAGGGTTGAAACTTTGAATGTTGGCAGTATGACTGGTATAGGGAGAGAGCTAGCTGATATGATGGACAGAAGGAAGGTTGGCATATTGTGTGTGCAAGAGACCAGATGGAAGGGGAGTAAGGCTAGGTGTATTGGAGGTGGGTTCAAATTGTTTTATCATGGTGTGGATGGGAGGAGAAATGGCGTAGGAGTTATTCTGAAGGAACGGTATGCAAGGAGTGTTTTGGAGGTGAAAAGGGTGTCAGATAGAGTGATGTTTATGAAGTTGGAAACTGATGGTGTAATGATTAATGTTGTTAGTGCATATGCTCCACATGTTGGGTGTGCAATGGATGAGAAAGAAATATTTTGGAGTGAATTGGATGAAGTGGTGATGACTGTACCCAAGGGTGAGAGAGTGGTGATTGGAGCAGATTTAAATGGGCATGTTGGTGAAGGGAACAGTGGGGATGAGGAAGTGATGGGTAGGTATGGTGTTAAACAAAGGAATGCAGAAGGTCAGATGGTAGTGGATTTTGTGAAAAGGATGGATATGGCTGTGGTGAATATGTATTTTAACAAGAGGTAGGAGCATAGGGTGACATACAAGAGTGGAGGAAGATGCACACAGGTGGATTATATCTTATGTAGGAGGGCCAGTTAGAAGGAGATTGGAGACTGTAAAGTGGTGGCCGGAGAAAGTGTAGTAAGGCAGCATAGGATGGTGGTTTGTAGGATGACGTTGGTGATCAAGAAGAGGAGGAGGAGTGTGAGAGCAGCACCAAGGATCAAATGGTGGAAATTGAAAAAGGATAATTGTGAGGTGGAATTCAGGGATGAGTTAAGACAGGCACTGGGTGGCAGTGAAGAGTTACAAAATAGCTGGTTAACTACTGCAGAGCTAGTAAGGGAGACAGCTAGAAAGGTGCTTGGTATCACATTGGGACAGAGGAAGAATGGCAAGGAGACATGGTGGTGGAATGAGGAAGTACAGAAGAGTATACAGGCAAAGAGAACACAACAAATGCATATATGACCAAGAGAGACATAGAGAAAGAAAAACAATGAAACAAACATCCAGTAAATATGCAGTTGTTCAACAGCTGAACCTACAGACATCCCAAGTTAACCAAGGGGACACAGCAAACTGTGTCCAGAAGAGATGACAGTTCCACAACGGGCATGTAAAGCATATATGCATGTAATTGAATGTAGTACTTGGTCTATAATAATGGGATATATTATGTGGAATGATTTATATGTGCCATCAGGTGTTGTTGTAATGATGTCCTGCTGAACAACTGTTATGCACAATAGTGTCTGTCCCTGTGGGCAGTAGGCCATACCTGTCAATTGTGCAGATCAGCACTGAATGACAAGATGTAAGCCATCATAGTGTGTGTTGTGTACCCCCAGACATGTATATTAGTGTGGCCAATAGCTGGTGGTAGAAGTAATGCCATTATGGTGGACACATGAGTTTCAGAGCTCACCACTTGCAGGACACTCATGTTAATGTGTAATTTAGCATGCACAAACCCCATAGGTGTGTAATAGGCTTACCTGCAATCTATCCCTATATATACACCCCTAATGTTAGGCTGTGTCCACATGTGACACCTGTCTGTATTGTAGCAAGGCAGAACAGTGTAGCTGTGCAGGAAGGAGAGTTAGAGAGTGTGGACCTGATGTATGAATGCACCCCATATATATATATATATATATATATATATATATATATATATATATATATATATGGATATTTAGGCTACAAGCACATATATCCAAGTCTAAATAGTTATGTGAGTATTAGGCATGAATTAGAGGCACAGTCCTTTAAATAATTAACTGTATAACAATTAATTGCATAGTAATTGTTTAATGAGGTGTCCACGAGTTTTAGTTTGTGTTAATTGGTTTTAGCAGTGATGTGTTTTACTATTTAAATTGAGGGCTTTATTTTGTATTGAGATCTGATGAAGCGTGGTTATCCCATGTGAAAGCGCTTATCTATTTGTTTTTAACGTTGGAATAAACTGGATTTCAGAGCCTTGGTGGTCCTACCTTGTTTATTTTAATATATATATATATATATATATATATATATATATATATATATATATATATATATATATATATATATATATATACATACACACACACACACACGCACACACACACATATATATATATATATATATATATATATATATATATATATATATATATATATATATATATATCTACTGCAGTAAGTGGGTGCAAAATGGACAGTTATGTCTGGTGTGAATTCCATGTTGGGAACACATTGCCCTTGTTTGTGAAGGTGGGATTGGTATGTTGGGGGAAAGATAGTAGGTATATTTGGGGAGGTAGTTTGGGTGGGAAGACAGACAAGACAGCATACAGGGGCAGTATATGGCACATGTTGTGGGTAAACACCTTGGATGGGGAGTGTTGTCTGGAATGTGGAAGCCCATGAGCCCCAGTATGGAAACAATGGGACCAAGGTCCCCACCCATGGGCAGTCACAAGAGCATCTTCATGGCCCTGAAGGTGCCTGGGCTGGGGGCTAAGCATGAGGAGCAACTGGACCCTGTGATTGTGTAGTGAGGGCCTCAAGGTGCTGTAGCACATCTCCCAAGTCTCTGTGGAGCTCCATATGCACCAGACCCTGGAACTGACTTCAGGAGAAAGGATCCTGTCTGTGTGTGCTCCCAGGGGGGTGTGAACACCATCCCCTGAGGTAGTTCCACCTGAAGGTAGTGCAGGACCAGTAGATGATGAGGTCCCAGGGTGGATCCCCGATGTGATGTGGCCTTGTAACATGGCCAGATGAGGTGATTGAGGTAGTTCTGCTAGCAACTGTCTTCCCAAACATGGTATTGTGTCACTGTTATAGAACATATGTGGGTAGTAATAGTCCACAGATTCCAGGATTATGTCTACCAGCATGCATAGATATCCCCATTAACACAAAACAACAGATGTGCAGCAGTCACATAGCAAACAGAACACATGCATATATGTGACCATTGTGGCCCTTACAATGGCATGTAGGTGACATTGTTTTTAACAGGTCACCAATGATAGTGTTTCAACATGGAACATGACTACAAACACATTGCACAAATTGTTGTACAATATGATATATGTCCCAATGGTAGGTCTTCTGTAGATACCCATTGAGTTGTGTGTTCAGATTGTTGTTGCAGATATGGTGAAGGGGAGACAGAGATGTGTATTAACAGCTATTATATTCTTGCAGTATGAGGTCCTCAGACCTGTTTCCCTCTTTATGTCTTTTAGGGAAAATGTCCCAGGAGAGACATCCGATCTACACAGTGCAGGAGAATGATGTCATCATCACATACCTGGTGCAGCACTACCACACCTTGTTTGGGTGTACAGTCCATGATCTGCAGGAGAGGACCACAAGAAAGATCTTGTCCACAGGGTAAACAATGTCAGCCTACATAACCGCAGTTATGAGCAGGTCCGACAACGATGCACTGATCTACTCTGCCATGCCCATCAGCATGCTGCTGCGGTTTGGGGGAACCAGCTTGCAATTTGAGGAGTCATGCCATCCAGCCCCCCCGACACATGTTGAGAAGCTCCTCACCAGCCTCGGGGCACCTGCCCACCCACAAACACAAGACCAGGTAGAGAGCATAGTGAAGGTGGGTGCTACACACACAATGGCTGGGGAGCATGCAGGTAAGGCCACAGGGCTCATCAGTTGACCACTGTTGCATACCCATCTGCATCTGTAGAGTTTAATCATGCATATGTGAGATGAAATATATTTAGTATGTCACTGCATTGTAGTAATAAGCAGATGTGTATAATCTGTAGTATTGTGGGTTTGTACTGTTGATGTACTTTAATGCTGCTCCCATCTTATACCAATGCCACAAATGTGGCTACTGACATGACATCTCTCACACAATTATGTCGGTCCCTCTGGTATACCTCTGGGGCAGCAGCCTGTAGCTGGTGAGTATGGTGTTTGTTCAAGTTTGCCAATACACCGGTCATGTTATGGCCATGGTATATTCCATACACACATGTAACACACCTATCCATAATGCATGCTGTACATGTTCATGTATTGTTGCTGTTAACTGCACTGCATCACAGTGGTCACCATGGTGGGATATCTAAAGGGTATGTAACAGTCCTGCAATATAGCTAACAACCTGTCATTGCAAGATGTGCTCACAGAAATGAACATAATGGTGGGACAAATGGCCTATAGTAGGGACATTCTGAAATATCACCCTTAAACAATGCTACAACAGTGTACATACCACTATTACAATGGCAACTGTTACAGATCTACACTACGGCATATCACAATACTACATTCCACAATCCTTACAACCTGCAGTGTCATCCTAACATGAGCAATGAATGCGTAATATGGAATCCTATGTTAAGACAGCAAATATGGGGAATACATACCTTCACAAACACTAGAAGCATATGTGTGCATACACTCTAGATAACATATTGTGGAAGCAGCTTTTGAGGTACTGACAGCATGCATTCTTCATGAGTATGGACTTTTCAGCAAGTACAGGTCCTCAATGTCACACCAAAAAAAATGGTCTGCTATCCAAGACGTTTGGCCATCAAATGTGCCCACTTACCTGCAACCAGCAGCTAGTACCCAGAAGTTGGACATGTAGCCTTATCTCACCATTGCATATACCATGGCAAACAGTGCAGACAGTCATGTATGTGGCGAGGATGTATGGGACAGGATTAATGTAGAAAATAAACAGATGGCTATCCAAGACAGATGATGACACATGTTGCAAACTGGTCATGCAGGCTGCCTAGTAACATGCCACAACACTGAGGGAGTTGCAGGAATGTCTAGAAAGTACTGGCTGTGCAGTACATGTGTCAGCAATTGCCTGGACAGTCAAGGTCATGAATTGTGGCAGACATAACCCTGACTCCACAGCAATAGTGATGGCACTATGTGACCTCCAAGGGCTGTGCACATGAGTTGACCTTGCAATCATGCAGAGTATGGGGACATTTGTAGGGAAGAGTGACCAAATACCGACAGATGGCCCATGCTAGTATACCCCTTCCAGGAATAGTAACTGCTGTAGTACACATAACAGTAGGTGCAACAAACCATCATGATAAGGGTGTATATACATATGCACCCACAAATTGTATATATCTCAATCAGCATCTGCACAGCTAACACTTTTCTTTGATACTGCATTTATTACACAGGTCATATGTCATGTATCAGGTTCATGTAATGTTAATATATGCAGTAATGTGGCCTCATGGCATATCAGGGAAGAGGGCGCCATATCAATAAGGGTGTGTACACTTCTCATAGCCATGGTAAGGTTGGAAGCTTGTCAGTGTAATTGTATTTTATTGGCCATACATGCACTGCTGATGATGAGATCTGTAAATTAATTGTAATATCGAGGGTTAATTTGTCTGTAAGTGCTATCTGGTGGAGTGGAGGGGGGTTGATGTATGTAGAGTGTGTGTGTGTGTGTGTGTGTGTGTGTGTGTGTGTGTGTGTGTGTGTGTGTGTGTGTGTGTGTGTGTGTGAGTGGCTGTGTGTGTGTGCGTGCGTGTGTACGTGTGGATGTGTGTGTGTGTGTGTGTGTGTGTGTGTGTGTGTGTGTGTGTGTGTGTGTGTGTGTGTGTGTGTGTGTGTCCATGTATGCACATGTGTGAGTGTGGGGTTGTTCATACCTCTCAACTTCCCTTAGAAATTGTGAAGGATATGGACATGGACATACACATTAGACACCAGGAATCCTTTTCTGATATGTAATCTCAGTACAGCTGATAGTATAATAAAGTCTGCAGCATGAAAGGTGCATTGGGAGGGAAAATTAGACAATCAGCAGAAAGGCAAAAGAATACCCATGTATGCAGCATTAAAGATGCATTGGGGAATTACAAAACAACACCAGAGTGTGTTTACAAATATTACTATAGTCCACAGAAAAAGTTAATAGAGCAACAAATCATGCATCTACCGAACAGTAGTTAAGTATGACACTCCAGTGCATGACATTATTGAGTGACTGTATTAGCCTATAACATATGGGGGCCATGCTCAAGATGTCTGGACAAAATCAGGGTGAACACTTGATGGCATCAGGGAGTCTTTCAAAAAATGACTCCAATCAAGTTAAAGAGTTAATGGAGTAACGGGTCATGTTTTGTGATCACTTTTCTGTGCAATTAGAAGAATGATACATTAATGATTGGTATTATTGACTGTAATTATTCAAGAGTGATGCAGGATGGAGAAATTAAGAGAAAAAACTAGGTACATTCTGTAAACTCAGGGACAGGTAAGTAGTACGGTGGAATGTCAGGGGGTGTGTGTGTGTGTGTGTGTGTGTGTGTGTGTGTGTGTGTGTGTGTGTGTGTGTGTGTGTGTGTGTGTGTGTGTACTATTAAGCAATGACGTACAGGTCTTAAAGTGCGTTTCTTGTTTTCCCCTCACAGGTGTCCATATAGACACTGAAAATGATGATAGGCGTGTTGAGGCACAGGCGGGGTTGTCAGGGGCTGAAGCTGCGCCATTGTTTGACATCCCACTGTTATCCACCCGATCACTGCTCACAGTAACAATGCCTATACATACCCCATCACCAGTGGCCATAGCAGAGGGACAGTTGGTGGTTGGTGGCATGGGACAGGACAGTTTGGTATCTATGGCATGTGTGTCTGGACACAGCAGCCATAGCCAGATGTCTGGCTGGGTACCACATAGGCAGATGTACAGGGGTGCTCACTGGGGGGCTGCTGGTCATTGTGACCCTGGCAGAAGTGTCACATCTGGTAACACAAGAAGCATATTTCAGGCTATCATGGAGGCACAGGCATGTAAGGAATGGTACACCAGACAGGCTCTGAGGCTGCACAGGGCTACTCATTCAGCTGTTACTGACAACATCCATGATCTTGCAGGTGCCCTCCATTATTTTTCAATGGTTATGGATAGATGGTTGGGTGAGATGGTGGGAATCCTTGATTGTGGAATGTCCGTGTTCGAGCATATGGTGGGACTGGTGCGATGGCCATGTGGATGTAGGCCAGCAACACCAACAGCTGGAGGTTGATGTGGATGTGCCAGAACACAGAGCCACTCCCATAGTGGCAGCACCAGTCCCAGCACTGCAGGGGGGTCACTGTCCACACCACACCACAGCAGGTCATGTGCACATGGCCCTGGCCAGTCCCAAGAGGAACCTGGATCCAGTGGACATATATCATCAGGGGAGAGTAGAATATCATGGCTTGTACGTGGTGGTGCCCATGGAACCCCTGGAAGGCACAGTTCATGTATCCATGGCCAGAGACGATGAAATGCAAACCCTGCCAGGTACGGTCTGCAGCTGTCCAACAAACCCCTATATAGGGCAGCCACATGGCAGAACTGTGTGCATGCATACACACACACAATGCCAACACAGCAAGGGCAACCCCATACCTACAGATATCACATCACCACAGCCAAATTAATAATTAAACCCCCTCACTCACATACATGGTGTCAAACATATGGCTCAGCCTAGGTCTCTGGCAAATTATAAAACACACCCTCTGCATATGATGATACCTGTGCCACATCCCTGTCATCCATAACATTGATGCAGGGACAGGCTAATTTGGTTCTGATGCAGAGGTTGACTGTACTACAGAGTATCAATGTAATGCTGTGTATCATGTTGTCAGCAGTAAAGTTTAATGCTTACATGTCAGGAAGTGTAGCTGTCCAACCATAATGCATTATAGCTGTTATTAACACTGAGTGATTGTGGTCTCCATAATGTATTCAGTTTGAGCTGTAGGTGTCCATGTGTCAGCAGGATGATGGCCTGCTGTTGTATCCTACAAAGGCTATAGCACTGTGGTGACACCTTTGCTGTGCCATATCCTGGGTACAGGTGAACACATGTCACAGGTCTGTATAACAGTTACTGCATGTGCCAGTTGGCTGATAGGTCTGGGGATGGTGTATACAGGTGAATGCATGGAGGCTGATGTCAGCAGCCCTTCTACAGTGGACAATGGTAAGTGTACTGGGTGGTACACACCACGTGGTTGGGTATAACACACACAGAGGCTTTGGTGTTGATGCAATACACAGATAATACTGTACACATGGATGAATATACCTGTGCAAGGAACCCATTTTAGCCTATGCAATTCCATCAAGACAGAATAGGCACAACAACGCATTAGGAAATAAGCAGTCTGCTAGTTTAATGTCCTTGATGATGGTACTAGGATCCGTCACATAACACAAGCACTCAGGTCACTCAAAGGCAAGTACAAATATGACTCAGTCATTGTCCATGCTGGTGTGAAGGACCTGAAATGTACCTCCCTGGACTGCATAAAAAGAGACATAGAGGAGCTCTCTGAGCATGTGGCCCAGGCCAGTATGACCCTGACCTTGAGTAGCATCTTACCCTCACCAAGAATGATGCCACAATATGAAGACAGGATGATCAATTTCAACAATTGGCTTAAGTATTGGTGTCATTCAAAGGGGATCCAATGCCTGTCAGCCTGGGATGACATGCTCGGCAAGCCATGATGCTTTGCTAGGGACGGCTTGCACCTGTCATCCCTGGGCTTTTGGATATTGGCAAAGGCTCTTGCTACCCCCATAGTGCCTTTTTTAGGCAAGGCTCAAAAGACAAACCCACCTCCATAGGTATCACAAGGGATAAGAAACTAAGAGTAATGCTACTCAACACCAGAAGTCTAAACCTCAAGATGCATGCACTCGAAACTCTCCTTAGCATGGAGAACATCGATACCTGTGCAGTAACAGAAACCTGGTTCAAGGCTCCCGAGAGCACCCCAGCACTACCAGGTTATACCTCATACCATGCTTTTCGGCCCCAAAACTTGGACCGACCTACAAAAGGAGGGGGAGTATCAATATTCATCAAAGATACCCACACCTCCAGGTTGGTGGCACAGCACGAAGCATCAGAGACTATCCATGTGCAACTAACAGTGGGTAAAACTGCCTTCCAGTTTATAGAATGCTACAGACCACCCTCCCTAACCCAGGAACCCCACTCAGCCTTCCTGAGAACACTGGAAAACATGAAGGTCTCTCCAAACACCATTATATTGGGCGACTTCAACTACCCAAACATAGACTGGGAGCATTACTCTAGCTCCAATACCCTAGCCCAAAGGTTCCTAGAATTTATAAACTCAAATGCTATGGAACAACTTGTTACCACTCCCACAAGAGGGGAAAACATACTGGACCTGATCATCACCAACATGGGAACTCTATGCTCCAGACCAGAAGTGTATCCCTCACTGGTAAGATCGGACCATAAACTAATCTCACTGGATATTCACATCCCAACACCACCCCCTGCCCAGAAAACCACATTGAAAAACTTCTCAAAAGCAAATTTCACACTCCTCAAAACCGAGGTGGAATCCTTCAAACCCCCCGGGCCTGTGGAAAATATGGCCCAGACCGCAGAATCCTTTATAAACCCATTCTATGAACACCTTCAGGAATGCATGGATCATGCGATCCCAAATAAAACCAAGACCCAGTCCGCCAAAGGCAGACGTCCTGTCTGGTGGACCCCAGCCATAAACAAAAGGAGGAAGCTACTAAATGATAGAATTCCAAAAAGGGAAGGCATCTCTGATCAGTATTAGCAAAAAGCTACGGGCACTCATAAAATCGTCTAAGGCCAGCTTCGAGAAAAAAACTGCACAGGACACTAAGGACAATCACAAGGCTTTCTTTAGTTATGTTAGGAACCTGGGTGGTAATTCCCAGATATGCTCAGAATTAGTCCAAAATGACAAAAAATACACCGAACCCACAGACATTGCCAACATCCTAGCTGACAGGTTCAGCGCAAACTTCTCCCCCCCTCTCCCCCAAAAGGGCAAATATCTATCCAGCAGAGTGCTGCCCCCATGACATCTCAGATGCTCAGGTAAGAGCCACCCTCTCCAAAGCAAAAAGCACAGCATCAATGGGACCAGACGGTGTCCCGGGCTGCGTCCTACATGAACTCCAAGAAGAGCTAAACCCAAACATAAAACTACTGTTCAATCTCAGCCTTACTACAGGATATGTACCCAAAGAGTGGCGTACAGCAACTGTGGTCCCTCTCCACAAAGGTGGTGCCTCAACGGATCCTGGAAACTATTGCCCCCTAAGTCTGACTAGCTTGGTCTGCAAAGCTATGGAAAGGATCATTATGGACCTCATAAATAAAGATATTGAGGACCTACAGACACTGGATCCTACCCAGTTCGGCTTTGTTAAGGGCAGATCCTGCCTCTTAAACCTGGTTGATTTCTTTGAAACAGTCACCAAGGCCATTGACGAGGGTAAGGTGGTCCACACAGCCTACCTGGACCTCGCAAAAGCCTTCGATACAATACCCCACTCGGGCATTATAGATAAGCTCACCAGCTTAAATATAAACCCCTATGTCACTAGATGGGTTGCAAACTGGCTCAAAGACAGAACCCACATGGTTAGAATTGCTGGAGCCATGTCAGACTCCAAACCAGTTACAAGTGGCGTCCCACAAGGCTCAGTTCTGGGACCTCTCTTGTTCGGTATATATTTCATGGAGGTACAGGCCAACACAGAAGGTCTGTGGCTGACCAAGTTCACAGATGACTGCAAACTGGGCACCATAATCGACTCTCCAGCCGACACAAGCATCGTCCAAAAGGGCCTCATAGAAACAGACAACTGGTGCCAGAGCCATGGCCTCAAGCTAAGTGCCAAAAAGTGTATAGTCATCCCTTGGCAAAACAAAGTGCCCACAAATTACCACATAGGTGGTAATCCATTAAGTACAGAAGAAGTAATTAGGGACCTGGGGACCCAAGTTGATAGCAATCTCTCATTTGACAACCACATGGCCAAAGTGGTTTGAAAAACATTTTATATAGCCCACCTAATCATGAAGGGATTCACATGTAGATCAGGGGAGGTCATCGTGCCTCTTTACTCACCACTCATCAGGCCCATAATTGAGTACAATGCCCCTTTTGGGATGTACCTTACCAGACACCTGCAGCAACTGGAAAGACCCCAAAAGTACCTCACCAAGGGGATCAAAGGGCTCAAACAGATGCCATATGCTGCCCGGTTAAAGAAACTCCAGCTCTACTCATATGCATACCGCTTGTTCAGAGGCGATCTGTGCCTGACGTATAAAGCCATGTCCAACCCAGAATTAATGGACATGCTGCACCTCAGAAAATCCAAATTCCATCGAGCTACACACTCGAGAGACTTGAACCTCAGCACCAAAATAAATAGGACATGCTGGAGGGACAGATTCATAACCCAGAGGCTCCCTTCACTCTGGAATAAAATCCCAGTCCAGGTTAGGCAGAGTCTTCATTGACTCTCTTCAAGAGGAATCTTGATGAGTGGATGGGAGATCGTAGGTTTACCCTGGGTATCACTTCTGTGTCACTGTTAGACAGAGGCATAGTATACTAACCTCAAAAAAGGGCATAGCAAAATTTATTTAAAATGGGTGGCGAAAGCCAAACACATTCTGGCTAGGCTTATAAATGCCCTAGGGCAGATAGCCTAGTATGAACCTATGAACCTATGAACCTGTATATGTCCCCTTCCCCAATGTGATGCAATCTGCAACTCAGTAAACATAGGTGTGCTAGTCTGTGTGGCACAGCCCTACCCTTTGGAAGGTGAGAGTTGCTGTAGAATTGCAGATAGTATGATAGACAACTACTAAACCTGTTAACATGAACTGTACAGTATTACTACCAAATAAGGAGAGGGATATACTCAACAGTAACTGCAATGATGGGGCTGTGTCCATAAGATCCACATCTAGCTATATATACCAACCCCCATATTATTATACACCTATATAGTAGGGAAGAGGGCATTTACACATCTACCATTAGTTGTGATGGAATGTATTTCCACAGGATGAGACCAGTGAAATGTTAGCATATGCTAGGCAGTTCTCAGAAAGATGACCTCCTGGGACATGTATATTCTGCAAACAGAAGTAGATTCCTTCACATACACACACGCTCTTACTTGGCAACACTGGGACTAGAGCCCCTACCTTGGTATGTAGTGCTTCTGATGTGTGTGGCCTTAATTTCACACACCACACAGCTTTTAGGATGAGGTGTGTTCCAGGTTACATGTTATGTGAAGAACATCCCCAGGCCCATACAGTATGGTAATGGAGGATGTACTGGTTGTTTATGGACAATACATAGTGTGACATACTGTCATATACACATTGACAAACACATATCAGTCATACACAGATCTGAGAGACCTGGGCTTATCAGTGATAACTACCTTGTCAGTGTGTCCATTCTGTTACAGATAAGTTGCACACAGCACATGCATAACTGGATTGGATAGTGTTATCAGTTACCTGTATGGTTGATGGTGACAGTGATCCCCATACAGTGGAACATGGGACGTCTACTGGGGGTACCATGGTGTAAAGACACTATACCCAGCACCCATACTGCAGAGTGGATATTGTATGCTCTGAAACCCATGGTAACACTCTGACATATCCACCATCACACATTGTCCAGGACTGCAATACAACAACTAGTCTATCCCAAGAGTGTTACTACAGAGATATGCGTATAATGCACATGCCACAGGGATAGCAGGGTGATGCATTATCATGGCTCTGCTATGGTCAGCAACATTACTATCCCTAATACTGTGTGGCAAGGAATATTGTACTAGGAGAATGTGGCCTCAGAATGCTGTACCCTACAAATATACACACATGCACATATACACACACTTGCCATAACTCAGAGGCTATCCCATGCCTATCAACCCATTTGTACAACAGTGTTGTGCTGGTACTGCAAGGCTCCGGTAGCTCCTAGGGAGAAGAGTGTAACAAGGTACATGTAATGTCCGGTACAGCAGCAGCCATATAAAACTATAGCAATGGGGGGTGCGGTGGGTGTGAAGGGCCTCAGGGTATTCTCAACTACAGGTCTAGAAACACACAAACACTGTTATTCTCAGTAATGCACACTTACACATTTCTCAGTACTGGTCTCCATCAGTGCAGGTATTCATAGGTGTGTAGCAGGCTATTGTCCATGGAGAGATGGGAAGTGCAGGGATGTGTGTACAGTGATATCATGCCACCAGCCATGTGCCAGCAGGCCATCTATCAACATATACCATGGGGGTAATCCTCAGGGTGAGAGTTACATGCAACATCCAATCATCTGGTTGCCTCTTGCAGAGGGCCAGTGAGGTGCTCCAGTTGACATGTATGCAACATGTATTACATAACATGGTCAGTGTCTGTCTTGGAGACCTGTACCCAAGCATGTTCTGTTGACTGTGGTGGTGTAGTTGAGGTACCCATGGCATGTGGTGTGTACTTGGTATGGATTCCTAGCTGTGGCATTCATAACACAGATGGGCAAACATGTCAGTGTCAGGAAAGCATAGATTACCTGTAAGTAGCTAAGATGGATACTTGACATCTGGACATCTGGACAGAGGACAGACATCAGCTAGCCAACTGGCTATGCATTATGATGAATGTGTTGACAGATAGACGTCTGACACCGATAGGTATGCCATTACCACATGACAGTAGCCCTCACTGACATGTGCTATAAACACAGTAGTCTACAGTTAATATACACAAGTCAGATCAATATCGAGTAGGAAATATTTAATGAGACACAGCTCACACACCAAGAACACAACAGCGAAGACTCAGAGTCCATCTTTGTATGCAGGGGTGTTTGGTTCCAGTACTACAATTTGCAATCTACTCTTACTTGGGAAAGCACTGTCAACAGAAGTAACATGATGATACACTACATGCCAGTGTGACTGCATATAACCTGGGATACTAACCATGTATGTAACACATTCAAATGGAAGAGTGTTGTACAAGCCATATATACTCAGGTGTCCCAGACAGTAGAAGCACACCCCTTGCTACTGTAATTAAAGCAATTAGGTGCATGTTATGTACACAGAATTAAATACACTTATTAAAGATGTCATTACCCTGCTATTTTATCAGACTGGAATGTGAGCACTGGTTACCAGGGCTGAGCCATGCTCAGCAGGTTTCAGCATTGCTGCATTATAAATGCTAAGCACATTTGCGCACTGGTAACCGAAGTCTACATGGTGTAAGCGCCTGTACATTTAACAGTATGTTAGTAGTGCTTACCGTCATGCAAACCCACGCAGACCTGCTTAAAGCTACCCAAAACTGCCTAAACCACTCTGTACCCAACAGCCCTTGTTCTGCCCAGAAACACAATAAACAGCACTTGCAGGTCTTGAAACCAGGACCCTGCATACTATAGTCACAGCAGTTAACCACTAAGCCATCACAGCTGAGAAGAAAACTGTTGTTTTTTTCCAATATATCTGTCAATACACATACTGAATAGCGTTGAACAACTGCTATGACTTCTACAATTGTGTAGTACTTGTTAGTGATATTACTGTTGAATCATGTATGTTACTATATCTAAACATACACATATCAGATAAATACAGTGTGATACATCTGGGAAGGTATATATATATATATATATATATATATATATATATATATATATATATATATATATATGGTTCTACCTCAGTTAGACGACACGCCGGAACATCGACAGGGAAATCGCGAGCCCCAGAAGATCGACAGTTCAGAAGACCGACGTGACGGGCCGCAGAAGATCGAAAGTGCAGAAGACCGACCCGACGGATGAAAGCACCGACGCCGAGGATGCCGACATGGGAAAAGGCTGTGTAAGTATGCGGTAGTAACAGACGTTAGGGTCGAAAAGGTAAGTGTGGATATTGACGGTCTGTGGGGATAGGGGTGGGTTAAGTGAGTTAGGGTTAGGGAGCGGGTCAGTTAAGTGTGCAGTAGTGATTGTGTTTGGGTTAGGGGCGGGATAAGTGAGTTAGGGTTAGGAGCGGGTCAGGTAAATGTGCAGTAGTGATTGTGTTTGGGTTAGGGGTGGGATAAGTGAGTTAGGGTTAGGAGCGGGTCAGGTAAGTGTCTTGGTAGTGACGGACCTTAGAGTTAGGGTTTGGGTTAGGCTTGTAGGTAGTTGTGTATGTGAGGTTTAGTGTGTGTTTGTAGGGATTTTGGTGTGCTTGTGTTGTGTATGTGGTTTTTGGACAGGGAATGTGTTTTGTTTGTTGATTGTTGTGATTGTGGTGTGTGCAGTGTATGAGGTTTCGTGTTTGTGCACCGTCGGTTATTTCGTTGTCGGGCATGTGGGGTTTCGTGTTTTTGTACTGTCGGTTATGTGGTTTCGGTGATTGCGTTGTCGGTGTTTTGGGGTTTTGTTTATGTCAGGTAGAACCATATATATATATATATATATATATATATATATATATATATATATATATATATATATATATATATATATATATATATATATATATATATAGATAGATAGATATACCCCGGGATTCATGAAGCTCGGCGCAAGGCCAGTGTAAGGCTTGTGCCGGCAGTGCAGTGTATAATCGGCATAGCAGCGCCATATGCATAGTAATGAGTGCGCGCCGCAACCACAGACACGTGCAGAGGGCACGTGAGCGAGCCCAAGTAGGATGCGGCCATAGGCGTGGCCAAGCCGGCAGGCGATGAGCAACCTAAAGTGCTGACTTCCACAGGCCGCCTGCAATAGTAACCGCACCAGCCAGGGTCCGTGGATAATGAAACGTATGCAGAGTATGCAACATAGTACCCGTTCACACAAAACGGAGAACCAAACATTAACCCATGAAGTCCAAATTGTACCCGTCCAAGGAACAAAGGATACGCGTAATACCGTGTCCGTCACGCAATGCACTGTCAGTGGGCATACCCAGTGAAGGTGTACCGCAGCATGTCAGCGCCGCACCTACACAGAGGTAGCCACATGGGCATGGTCACCAGCAGTAGTGAGAGTACACAGCCGGGTAGCCGTGTCGATATAACAACAAGAAGGAAACCAGATAGCCTAAACACAGACAAACATCTGCATAGCAACATGTACTACACCCAACAATGTGCCCGTCGATACACATAGGACGGCGTATGCCTAAGCGTAATATCCAGAAGCAGAACCCATGCATGCAAATGTAATACACAACAGCCCCGTCATAGCATGTAACCCGCACCCATGTACGACCGTGCACCCAACCCAGCTAACAGCCTTGCGCAGCTGCACACCTACACACAATGGGTATACCTGAAATGTAGTAAGAAGTATTGTCCTAGGCAGTGCCACGCGGGCAAATATGTACCCCACATGTTAACATCCCACCTCAGGTACAGATATCCAAATGGCTGCATGTGAATGTGTAGGCAGAATGTGTACATCCCGCATGTGGTATGGACCTGTCGAAACCCCATAGGCATGCACACGCCATGGTGCCCATAACTGTACACATCTGGACAAGGCAGTATGTTCAGCCACCATAGTGATGATTAGCTATGCAGACATGTCAAACACAACACATATGGCGGAACATCTGCCCACCAAGCAGGATGCCCCAACAGGGTGCCACATGCACAGAAGGTGAAGGTGGGACATCACACGTTGAGAATAGCATTGCCGGATGGCCAAACACCCACGGCCAATGCAAAGGATGTAATAACATGTATATGCCTGGATGAATGGGTATGTCATAGCATGGGAATAGGCCAAGCTATCCAACATAATAGCCATGCATACCAGATACAAACTGCCAGTAACACGCAGTAGTAATGCAGGAAGGCATACACGATTGTGGGAATAGCACAGGACATATGGCATGTGCTAAGTGTTGACGCATGACACAAATGTCCAGGATGGGGCTCCCTGCAAAGAGGAACATGTGCCAACCCCACCCCCCACAGATGTACCGGCAGTGGAAACACATCCCAAACACACACCAACACTACCGTCCATCCCACGATAGCAACGGAGGCAGGTCAAAGACCACCATGATGCATGCACAAACAGGGACAAGTGTAACCGTTGCCCTAACATTCCCCCACAGGCCAACGAATAATAGTATGGACATATGCATGTAATGCTGCAAAGGATGTGTGGTAGTCCTCAGTATCACAGAGGTAGGTACACAGATACACTGTAATCAACCGTGACGTATGTGCACTGTACACAGCATACCTGCAGGTAATACATAGTTCAATCATGTGCCACAGAAATATACACATACGAATGAGGATAGGGGATAGACAAGTGTGAATGGGACAAACTATGAACATAGGTTCATAGGTCCATAGGTACATAGTAGGCTATCTGCCCAAGGGCAGCTATAACCCTAGCCCATAGTTATGTTGTCTTTGCCTATTATATTGCTGTACCTCTGTCAAGCAGTGACAATGAAGTAATCCCTGGGGTATATCTGCAATCCCCCATCCATTGGTCAAGATCCCCCTCGAACAAGGCCAGCGAGGCGCTCTGCCTCACATGTACTGGGATGTTGTTCCACAGCATAGTGAGTGTCTGGGTGATGAATCTGTCCCTCCAACACATTCTATTAATGACTGTGTCAAGGTTCACGTCACCTGCCCCTGTGGTTCTGAGGGATGTAGATCCATTAGGTGAAGCATAGTCATCAAATATGGGTCGACATGGCCTTGTATGTCAGGCACAGGTCACCACTGAGCAAGTGGTATGTGACTGAATGGAGCAGGAGTCCTGTCAGTCGGGCAGCATAACACAAATTCCTGACACCCTGCATCCGTTTGACGATGAACCTATGGGGCCTTCCCAGCTGCTGCAGGTGTCGGGTCAGATATCTTCCGAAAGGGGCAATGTACTCAATCATAGGTCTAATGAGTGATGAGTCCAAGGAGACGATGACCTCCCCTGATCTAGATGTGAATCCCTGCACCATCAGGTGTGCAATGTAGAAGGTCTACCTAACTACGTTTGAAACGTGTGTATCGAATGAATGGTGACTGACAACCTGGGTCCCCAGATCCCTGGTAACTCCCTCTGTGCTCAGTGGATTGCCACCTATATGGCAGCTAGGGGTAACCATGTTCTTCCCGAAGGGTATGACTATGCATTTCCCGGCATTTAGCTGTAGGCCATGTCCCTGGCAGCAGATATCCATATCTGTGAGGCCCTTCTGAAGGATATCTGTGTCTGATGTCCGTCCCACTATGGCACCCAGTTCGCAGTCATCTGCAAACATTGTCAGCCATAACCCCCCTGTGATTGCTTGTACTTTGGAAATGTAGATGCAGAAAAAGAGTGGACCCAGGACTGAGCCCCGTGGGACACCGCCTGTGACCGGCTGTGAGTCTGACATGGTGCCAGCAACTATGACCATGTGGGTTGTGTCACCTAGCCAGTTTGCAACCCATCCTGCGATGTACGGGTTCACATCCAAGCCGATGGGTTTATCAATGATACCTGAGGGGGGTATTGTGTTGAAGGCCTTTGCCAGGTCGAGGTAGGCTGTATGGACTGCCCGACCCTCATCAATGGCCTCGGTGACTGTTACTAAAACGTCAACCAAGTTTTAAACGCATGATCTGCCTTTGACCAAGCCAAACAGGGTTGGATGCAAAGTATGCAAGTCCCCTATGTCGTCATCTATGAGTTCCATTATGATCCTTCCCCATGGCTTTGCAGATAAGGCTTGTCAAGCTAATGGGACGGTAATTACCAGGGTCAGTGGAGGCACTGCCCTGTGAAGTGGGACTACAGTCGCCGCGCCACAACTTGGGTACGTTACCTGAGGTGAGGCTAAGATTAAACAGCCGTCCTAACTGTGGGTCTAATTCCTCAATGAGTTCGTGGAGTACACAGCCGGGACACCATCTGGTCCCATGGATGCTGTGTTCACTGCCTTGGGGAGAGCATGTCTCACCTGTGCATTACAGAAGTTTTGGGGGCCACAATCCTCTGGTACAGACATCTCTCCACGTGGGGGGGGGATGTTTGCACGAACCTGTCAGCCAGTATGTTGGCAATGTGTGTATGTTCAGTAAACTTCACATCATCCTGAACCCAGTCCGAGCATATCTGGGAGTGTCCTCCCAGGTGTCCAACATAGCTAAAGAAGGCCGTATGATTGTCCGTCGAGTCCTTGGTGATATATCTGTCGGATTTGCCCTGGATGATGTCATGAGAGCTTGTAGTTCTTCACATATAATGAGCAAGGGTGTCATACCTTACAAGGATTCTGCTCTGTCTTGTAGTAGCTACCTCCTTTCATTGTAGAGCTTGTGTATGGCTGGGGTACACCAGACTGGATGCTTGGCATTGGTACAAAGACTCACAGTTGTGTAAGGGATTGCCTGATCCATGCAGTCCTGTAGGTGCTGGTAGAAGGCATATGTAAGTGATTCAGTGGCTTGAGTAATGTTTACCACTGGCTCAGGGGCCTTAAAGGAGACCACACTAGTGTTTAGAAGTGTGAAGTCGGCTTTTGAGAAAGCCATATGTATGGTAACTGGCACCACCCACAGCATTGTATGCCAATAGCAGAAGCTATTGTCCAAATAACATATTATCATTTTTATTATTAAATTATTCATTATTATTTATTTAGTTATTTGTTTTAGCTACTTACACTTGAAAATGCCCGGTAAGACCGGGCGAAAGTGCTCGTGATCTACTTGTTTTGGTGGTGTTATTTTGACAATAAAGTGGCGATTCTTTCCTATTGGGACTTCTGAGGATGATTTAAAGCAGTTGCTAACCTGCATCTTTGGATGTACACCATTTGGTTTCAGTTTTGAAAAACCTGGTTTTCGTAGCACTACATAATATGGGTAGTCAAACAGACATCCGCGATTGGGGAACATACAGCAGCAGTCAAAACCACTGGCCAGATGGACACAGTCCAACAAGTTCTACACTTTACATATGCACATTGGTGTCCATTGTAGGACCCCAAAAATTGATCCGTACGCTATATCATCCAGCTGCTACCGTTCCACCCAGAAGAAGTGACAGCCGTGACTACGGCACAGCTAGACATATGCACCACCAGCGTGTTTAAGGTTGATGACAAGTGTCCATGAAATGCAGGACATATGAACAGAAATCCCCAGATTGTCGAGTCCATAGAAGTGCGTCCACATCCCAGTCCCGCACACATGAAGGATGTGTAATGGGTACCGTCGAGGGTTGCAGCCATGGGATCCTGGGTATGCAGAAATGGGGCTCGGTGTTGTTTGGCAGATAATCCGTTGTCCTGCCCCGTGGGAGGGATGTGGGTATAGCACATGCCTTACTCCCCACTAATAATGCAAAGCATCCACCGGATAATGCTAAATGCAGGTGTGAAATGTGTACAGCCCTATACCAGTGTCCAGTAGGCAATTCCCATGGATGGACAAGCGTCGACCAAGATGGCACCCATAACTGCAAACCTGGTGGAATTACACAGCTGCAGTAAGGCATAACACAGGAAATACAGATAGGGACTACAGTAGACACTCCCCATACAAAGTCAGACCGCCGTGCGAATACCGGCGTACACAGCACTCAATCTGCCAGCACCAAAATGGGGATCACTCGCTGCCATACTGCGGAACAAATGGGCGACCTGTGGAACACATACTAATGGCACACCAACAACGTCAACTAGGAAGGTCATAGGATGGTTAAACTGTGGCTGTTCCCACTTATAAAGAAACCTTCATCAATGAATTGATCTACATGTACATTTTGTGGTGTTATTTTGACAATACAGTGTGGGATATTTCCTATTGGGACTTCTGAGTTTTTTTTAAACAGTGCAGCACCCTGCATCATTGGATTTATTATTTTGGTTTTCAGTTAGAAAAATGGTTTTTTTTGGCACTACATAATAATGGGTAACAAAAACAGACATCGCACAGAGGAGCAGTCAAAACCACTGGCCAGATGGACACAGTCCAACAAGTTCTACACTTTACATATGCACATTGGTGTCCATTGTAGGACCCAAAAATTGATCCGTATGGAATATCATACAGCTGTTATCGTTCTACCAGAAGAAGCGACAGCCGTGACTACGGCACAGCTAGACATATGCACCACCAGCGTGTTTAAGGTTGATGACAAGTGTCCATGAAATGCAGGACATATGAACAGAAATCCCCAGAGTTCTGAGTCCATAGAAGTGCGTCCACATCCCAGTCCCGCACACATGAAGGATGTGTAATGGGTACCGTCGAGTGTTGCAGCCATGGGATCCTGGGTATGCAGAAATGGGGCTCGGTGTTGTTTGGCAGATAATCCGTTGTCCCGCCCCGTGGGAGGGATGTGGGTGTAGCACATGCCTTACTCCCCACTAATAATGCAAAGCATCCACCGGATAATGCTAAATGCAGGTGTGAAATGTGTACAGCCCTATACCAGTGTCCAGTAGGCAATTCCCATGGATGGACAAGCGTACGACCAAGATGGCACCCATAACTGCAAACCTGGTGGAATTACACAGCTGCAGTAAGGCATAACACAGGAAATACAGATAGGGACTACAGTAGACACTCCCCATACAAAGTCAGACCGCCGTGCGAATACCGGCGTACACAGCACTCAATCTGCCAGCAAGAAAATGGGGATCACTCGCTTCCATACTGCGGAACAAATGGGCGACCTGTGGAACACATACTAATGGCACACCAACAACGTCAACTAGGAAGGTCATAGGATGGTTAAACTATGGCGTTCCCACTTATAAAGAACATCCTTCAATGAATTAGTAGGATCTACATGTTTTGGTGGTGTTATTTTGACAATACAGTGGCGGATATTTCCCATTGGGACTTCTGAGGATTATTTAAAGCAGTTGCTAACCTGCATCTTTGGATGTACACCATTTGGTTTCAGTTCTGAAAAACCTGGTTTTCGTAGCACTACATAATATGGGTAGTCAAACAGACATCCGCGATTGGGGAACATACAGCAGCAGTCAAAACCACTGGCCAGATGGACACAGTCCAACAAGTTCTACACTTTACATATGCACATTGGTGTCCATTGTAGGACCCAAAAATTGATCCGTACGGAATATCATCCAGCTGTTATCGTTCTACCAGAAGAAGTGACAGCCGTGACTACGGCACAGCTAGACATATGCACCACCAGCGTGTTTAAGGTTGATGACAAGTGTCCATGAAATGCAGGACATATGAACAGAAATCCCCAGATTTCCGAGTCCATAGAAGTGCGTCCACATCCCAGTCCCGCACACATGAAGGATGTGTAATGGGTACCGTCGAGGGTTGCAGCCATGGGATCCTGGGTATGCAGAAATGGGGCTCGGTGTTGTTTGGCAGATAATCCGTTGTCCCGCCCCGTGGGAGGTTGTGGGTGTAGCACATGCCTTACTCCCCACTAATAATGCAAAGCATCCACCGGATAATGCTAAATGCAGGTGTGAAATGTGTACAGCCCTATACCAGTGTCCAGTAGGCAATTCCATGGATGGGAAATATAACCAAGATGGCACCCATAACTGCAAACCTGGTGGAATTACACAGCTGCAGTAACGCATATCACAGGAAATACAGATAGGGACTACAGTAGACACTTCATACAAAGTCAGACCGCCGTGCGAATACCGGCGTACACAGCACTCAATCTGCCAGCAAGAAAATGGGGATCACTCGCTTCCATACTGCGGAACAAATGGGCGACCTGTGGAACACATACTAATGGCACACCAACAACGTCAACTAGGAAGGTCATAGGATGGTTAAACTATGGCGTTCCCACTTATAAAGAACATCCTTCAATGAATTAATAGGATCTACATGTTTTGGTGGTGTTATTTTGACAATACAGTGGCGGATATTTCCCATTGGGACTTCTGAGGTTTATTTAAACCAGTTGCTAACCTGCATCATTAGATTTACACCATTTGGGTGCATTTCAGCAAAACCTGGTTTTCGTAGCACTACATAATATGGGTAGTCAAACAGACATCCGCGATTGGGGAACATACAGCAGCAGTCAAAACCACTGGCCAGATGGACACAGTCCAACAAGTTCTACACTTTACATATGCACATTGGTGTCCATTGTAGGACCCAAAAATTGATCCATACAACATCTACCAGCTGCGATCGAGCGACCAGAAGAGTGAACAGCCGTGACTACGGCACAGCTAGACATATGCACCACCAGCGTGTTTAAGGTTGATGACAAGTGTCCATGAAATGCAGGACATATGAACAGAAATCCCCAGATTGTCGAGTCCATAGAAGTGCGTCCACATCCCAGTCCTCACACATGAAGGATGTGTAATGGGTACCGTCGAGGGTTGCAGCCATGGGATCTGGGTATGCAGAAATGGGGCTCGGTGTTGTTTGGCAGATAATCCGTTGTCCCACCCCGTGGGAGGGATGTGGGTATAGCACATGCCTTACTCCCCACTAATAATGCAAATCACCCACTGGAGAATGCTAAATGCAGCTGTGAAATGTGTACAGCCCTATACCAGTGTCCAGTAGGCAATTCCCATGGATGGACAAGCGTCGACCAAGATGGCACCCATAACTGCAAACCTGGTGGAATTACACAGCTGCAGTAAGGCATAACACAGGAAATACAGATAGGGACTACAGTAGACACTCCCCATACAAAGTCAGACCGCTGTGCGAATACCGGCGTACACAGCACTCAATCTGCCAGCACCAAAATGGGGATCACTCGCTTCCATACTGCGGAACAAATGGGCGACCTGTGGAACACATACTAATGGCACACCAACAACGTCAACTAGGAAGGTCATAGGATGGTTAAACTATGGCGTTCCCACTTATAAAGAACATCCTTCAATGAATTAATAGGATCTACATGTTTTGGTGGTGTTAATTTGACAATACAGTGGCGGATATTTCCTATTGAGACTTCTGAGGATTAGTTAAAGCAGTTGCTAACCTGCATCATTAGATTAACACCATTTGGGTTCATTAGAAAAACCTGGTTTCGTAGCACTACATAATATGGGTAGTCAAACAGACATCCGCGATTGGGGAACATACAGCAGCAGTCAAAACCACTGGCCAGATGGACACAGTCCAACAAGTTCTACACTTTACATATGCACATTGGTGTCCATTGTAGGACCCAAAAATTGATCCGTATGGAATACCATCCAGCTGCTATCGTACTACCAGAAGAAGCGACAGCCGTGACTACGGCACAGCTAGACATATGCACCACCAGCGTGTTTAAGGTTGATGACAAGTGTCCATGAAATGCAGGACATATGAACAGAAATCCCCAGATTGACGAGTCCATAGAAGTGCGTCCACATCCCAGTCCCACACATGAAGGATGTGTAATGGGTACCGTCGAGGGTTGCAGCCATGGGATCCTGGGTATGCAGAAATGGGGCTCGGTGTTGTTTGGCAGATAATCCGTTGTCCCGCCCCGTGGGAGGGATGTGGGTATAGCACATGCCTTACTCCCCACTAATAATGCAAATCATCCACCGGATAATGCTAAATGCAGGTGTGAAATGTGTACAGCCCTATACCAGTGTCCAGTAGGCAATTCCCATGGATGGACAAGCGTGCGACCAAGATGGCACCCATAACTGCAAACCTGGTGGAATTACACAGCTGCAGTAAGGCATAACACAGGAAATACAGATAGGGACTACAGTAGACACTCCCCATACAAAGTCAGACCGCCGTGCGAATACCGGCGTACACAGCACTCAATCTGCCAGCACCAAAATGGGGATCACTCGCTGCCATACTGCGGAACAAATGGGCGACCTGTGGAACACATACTAATGGCACACCAACAACGTCAACTAGGAAGGTCATAGGATGGTTAAACTATGGCGTTCCCACTTATAAAGAACATCCTTCAATGAATTAATAGGATCTACATGTTTTGGTTGTGTTATTTTGACAATACAGTGGCGGATATTTCCTATTGGGACTTCTGAGGATTAGTTAAAGCAGTTGCTAACCTGCATCATTGGATTTACACCATTTGGGTTCAGTTTAGAGGTTTTCGTAGCACTACATAATATGGGTAGTCAAACAGACATCCGCGATTGGGGAACATACAGCAGCAGTCAAAACCACTGGCCAGATGGACACAGTCCAACAAGTTCTACACTTTACATATGCACATTGGTGTCCATTGTAGGACCCAAAATTGATCCGTCGCAATATCTACCAGCTGCGATCGAGAGACCCAGAAGAACTGACAGCCGTGACTACGGCACAGCTAGACATATGCACCACCAGCGTGTTCAAGGTTGATGACAAGTGTCCATGAAATGCAGGACATATGAACAGAAATCCCCAGATTGTCGAGTCCATAGAAGTGCGTCCACATCCCAGTCCCGCACACATGAAGGATGTGTAATGGGTACCGTCGAGGGTTGCAGCCATGGGATCCTGGGTATGCAGAAATGGGGCTCGGTGTTGTTTGGCAGATAATCCGTTGTCCCGCCCCGTGGGAGGGATGTGGGTATAGCACATGCCTTACTCCCCACTAATAATGCAAAGCATCCACGGATAATGCTAAATGCAGGTGTGAAATGTGTACAGCCCTATACCAGTGTCCAGTAGGCAATTCCCATGGATGGACAAGCGTACGACCAAGATGGCACCCATAACTGCAAACCTGGTGGAATTACACAGCTGCAGTAAGGCATAACACAGGAAATACAGATAGGGACTACAGTAGACACTCCCCATACAAAGTCAGACCGCCGTCGAATACCGGCATACACAGCACTCAATCTGCCAGCACCAAAATGGGGATCACTCGCTGCCATACTGCGGAACAAATGGGCGACCTGTGGAACACATACTAATGGCACACCAACAACGTCAACTAGGAAGGTCATAGGATGGTTAAACTATGGCGTTCCCACTTATAAAGAACATCCTTCAATGAATTAATAGGATCTACATGTTTTGGTGGTGTTATTTTGACAATACAGTGGCGGATATTTCCTATTGTGACTTCTGAGGATTATTTAAAGCAGTTGCTAACCTGCATCTTTGGATGTACACCATTTGGTTTCAGTTTTGAAAAACCTGGATTTCGTAGCACTACATAATATGGGTAGTCAAACAGACATCCGCGATTGGGGAACATACAGCAGCAGTCAAAACCACTGGCCAGATGGACACAGTCCAACAAGTTCTACACTTTACATATGCACATTGGTGTCCATTGTAGGACCCCAAAAATTGATCCGTATGCAATATCTACCAGCTGCGATCGATCGACCCAGAAGAAGTAACAGCCGTGACTACGGCACAGCTAGACATATGCACCACCAGCGTGTTTAAGGTTGATGACAAGTGTCCATGAAATGCAGGACATATGAACAGAAATCCCCAGATTGTCGAGTCCATAGAAGTGCGTCCACATCCCAGTCCCGCACACATGAAGGATGTGTAATGGGTACCGTCGAGGGTTGCAGCCATGGGATCCTGGGTATGCAGAAATGGGGCTCGGTGTTGTTTGGCAGATAATCCGTTGTCCCGCCCGTGGGAGGGATGTGGGTATAGCACATGCCTTACTCCCCACTAATAATGCAAAGCATCCACGGGATAATGCTAAATGCAGGTGTGAAATGTGTACAGCCCTATACCAGTGTCCAGTAGGCAATTCCCATGGATGGACAAGCGTACGACCAAGATGGCACCCATAACTGCAAACCTGGTGGAATTACACAGCTGCAGTAAGGCATAACACAGGAAATACAGATAGGGACTACAGTAGACACTCCCCATACAAAGTCAGACCGCCATGAATACCGGCATACACAGCACTCAATCTGCCAGCACCAAAATGGGGATCACTCGCTTCCATACTGCGGAACAAATGGGCGACCTGTGGAACACATACTAATGGCACACCAACAACGTCAACTAGGAAGGTCATAGGATGGTTAAA
Organism: Protopterus annectens; assembly: GCF_019279795.1. Lineage (NCBI taxonomy): Eukaryota > Metazoa > Chordata > Ceratodontiformes > Protopteridae > Protopterus > Protopterus annectens. The sequence continues at coordinate 1,236,546,239 of NC_056733.1, read as the reverse complement.
CTATGGCGTTCCCACTTATAAAGAACATCCTTCAATGAATTAATAGGATCTACATGTTTTGGTGGTGTTATTTTGACAATACAGTGGCGGATATTTCCTATTGGGACTTCTGAGGATTAGTTAAAGTTGCTAACCTGCATCATTGGATTACACCATTTGGGTTCATTTAGAAAAACCTGGTTTTCGTAGCACTACATAATATGGGTAGTCAAACAGACATCCGCGATTGGGAACATACAGCAGCAGTCAAAACCACTGGCCAGATGGACACAGTCCAACAAGTTCTACACTTTACATATGCACATTGGTGTCCATTGTAGCACCCAAAATTGATCCGTATGCAATACCATCCAGCTGCGATCGAGCTACCAGAAGCGGCAGCCATGACTACGGCACAGCTAGACATATGCACCACCAGCGTGTTTAAGGTTGATGACAAGTGTCCATGAAATGCAGGACATATGAACAGAAATCCCCAGATTGTCGAGTCCATAGAAGTGCGTCCACATCCCAGTCCCGCACATGAAGGATGTGTAATGGGTACCGTCGAGGGTTGCAGCCATGGGATCCTGGGTATGCAGAAATGGGGCTCGGTGTTGTTTGGCAGATAATCCGTTGTCCCGCCCCGTGGGAGGGATGTGGGTATAGCACATGCCTTACTCCCCACTAATAATGCAAAGCATCCACCGGAGAATGCTAAATGCAGGTGTGAAATGTGTACAGCCCTATACCAGTGTCCAGTAGGCAATTCCCATGGATGGACAAGCGTACGACCAAGATGGCACCCATAACTGCAAACCTGGTGGAATTACACAGCTGCAGTAAGGCATAACACAGGAAATACAGATAGGGACTACAGTAGACACTCCCCATACAAAGTCAGACCGCCATGCGAATACCGGCGTACACAGCACTCAATCTGCCAGCACCAAATGGGGATCACTCGCTGCCATACTGCGGAACAAATGGGCGACCTGTGGAACACATACTAATGGCACACCAACAACGTCAACTAGGAAGGTCATAGGATGGTTAAACTATGGCGTTCCCACTTATAAAGAACATCCTTCAATGAATTAATAGGATCTACATGTTTTGGTGGTGTTATTTTGACAATACAGTGGCGGATATTTCCTATTGGGACTTCTGAGGATTAGTTAAAGCAGTTGCTAACCTGCATCATTGGATTTACACCATTTGGGTTCATTTTAGAAAAACCTGGTTTTCGTAGCACTACATAATATGGGTAGTCAAACAGACATCCGCGATTGGGGAACATACAGCAGCAGTCAAAACCACTGGCCAGATGGACACAGTCCAACAAGTTCTACACTTTACATATGCACATTGGTGTCCATTGTAGGACCCAAAAATTGATCCGTATGCAATATCTACCAGCTGCGATCGATAGACCCAGAAGAACTGACAGCCGTGACTACGGCACAGCTAGACATATGCACCACCAGCGTGTTTAAGGTTGATGACAAGTGTCCATGAAATGCAGGACATATGAACAGAAATCCCCAGATTGTCGAGTCCATAGAAGTGCGTCCACATCCCAGTCCCGCACACATGAAGGATGTGTAATGGGTACCGTCGGGGTTGCAGCCATGGGATCCTGGGTATGCAGAAATGGGGCTCGGTGTTGTTTGGCAGATAATCCGTTGTCCCGCCCCGTGGGAGGGATGTGGGTGTAGCACATGCCTTACTCCCCACTAATAATGCAAAGCATCCATCGGATAATGCTAAATGCAGGTGTGAAATGTGTACAGCCCTATACCAGTGTCCAGTAGGCAATTCCCATGGATGGACAAGCGTCGACCAAGATGGCACCCATAACTGCAAACCTGGTGGAATTACACAGCTGCAGTAAGGCATAACACAGGAAATACAGATAGGGACTACAGTAGACACTCCCCATACAAAGTCAGACCGCCGTGAATACCGGCATACACAGCACTCAATCTGCCAGCACCAAATGGGGATCACTCGCTGCCATACTGCGGAACAAATGGGCGACCTGTGGAACACATACTAATGGCACACCAACAACGTCAACTAGGAAGGTCATAGGATGGTTAAACTATGGCGTTCCCACTTATAAAGAACATCCTTCAATGAATTAATAGGATCTACATGTTATGGTGGTGTTATTTTGACAATACAGTGGCGGATATTTCCTATTGTGACTTCTGAGGATTATTTAAAGCAGTTGCTAACCTGCATCTTTGGATGTACACCATTTGGTTTCAGTTTTGAAAAACCTGGTTTTCGTAGCACTACATAATATGGGTAGTCAAACAGACATCCGCGATTGGGAACATACAGCAGCAGTCAAAACCACTGGCCAGATGGACACAGTCCAACAAGTTCTACACTTTACATATGCACATTGGTGTCCATTGTAGGACCCAAAAATTGAACCCTATGCAATATCTACCAGCTGCGATCGAGCGACCCTGAAGGAGTAACAGCCGTGACTACGGCACAGCTAGACATATGCACCACCAGCGTGTTTAAGGTTGATGACAAGTGTCCATGAAATGCAGGACATATGAACAGAAATCCCCAGATGGTCGAGTCCATAGAAGTGCGTCCACATCCCAGTCCCGCACACATGAAGGATGTGTAATGGGTACCGTCGAGGGTTGCAGCCATGGGATCCTGGGTATGCAGAAATGGGGCTCGGTGTTGTTTGGCAGATAATCCATTGTCCCGCCCTGTGGGAGGGATGTGGGTATAGCACATGCCTTACTCCCCACTAATAATGCAAAGCATCCACCGGATAATGCTAAATGCAGGTGTGAAATGTGTACTGCCCTATACCAGTGTCCAGTAGGCAATTCCCATGGATGGACAAGCGTACGACCAAGATGGCACCCATAACTGCAAACCTGGTGGAATTACACAGCTGCAGTAAGGCATAACACAGGAAATACAGATAGGGACTACAGTAGACACTCCCCATACAAAGTCAGACCGCCGTGCGAATACCGGCATACACAGCACTCAATCTGCCAGCACCAAAATGGGGATCACTCGCTTCCATACTGCGGAACAAATGGGCGACCTGTGGAACACATACCAATGGCACACTAACAACTTCAGCTAGGAAGGTCATAGGATGGTTAAACTATGGCGTTCCCACTTATAAAGAACATCCTTCAGTGAATTAATAGGATTAATGTCAATTGACCATGGAATACACCTAATCAACATCAAAGAACCGCTGGCACCTTATGGCACACAATCCAAAACACACATAGGTAGATGAAACAGTCAACGTAGACATTGTCCAGGACAGGTCACAAATGGTATACAAAGGTTCCTTCATAGACAAGTAAGCGCTTTCACCCGTAGGCTCCGTCAGACTTACACATAACATAAAAGCATCCAGGCTTTAAATATCCCCCCTTACACTTTCATTGGTCAATTTCTCAGCAAACAATGAACATTTAACCACAGCATATAAAGCACAGACGCAATGTTAACTACACACACATATATTAACATCTCCATAAACATCCTATTAAAACATGTATTATATGATATTGTACTATGCCTAATACTCATCAATCAAAGATCTAACAATATATATAGAAGATATGTATATCATATCAATGTAATACAGTGGTAAACAACTGAAAGAGTGGACTAATGTGTGTTAACTGTATATCTGTACCTAAACTACATTCCTGTTACCGGGGTTTAAGCCACCTGCTTCTCAAAAGAGGCTTCATCAGTGTTTCATCAGTCAGCCCTGGTGTGTGGTCAACCCTCCACCTAATAATCCATCTCAATCCGCATTCTAAAGCATAGTTGATGAGGTCCCCCCTCTGGTATTATAACCTAGCCTTCGTAAAACACTGAATGTAAATGTATGCCTTGTGATGTGCTCATAGCCGGCCGTAGGCATACGCCAATCCTGTGGCTGCCTAGGGCGCCGCACTAGTAGGGCCACCTGTCTAGTAGGTATGTCATGTAGGTACACCAGGATGGGGGCACCATGTGTTGTGGTGGTGGGCGCCATGGAGCCCTATAGCCTAGGGCAGCGGTCGATCTAAGGCCGCTGCCGTAGGAGGGTAGTACGGTCTGCAGGTATGTGCAGAAGTGCACATGAAACAGCGGTCCACAAGGATTACCCATAGTGGCGACACCTGCACAGATGGCTATAGCGGGACACACACACGACCATGCATACAGCACAGTTAGACATACACACACCATAAATAGGCAATTATACACAAGGTTTATGGCGTGTACGGGTACAGTGTCAGTACAGCAAGGATAGCTGTCTGCCACGATATCCAGCAGATGTCTCTAGGGTGTTCTGGAATACGGACGTTGCATGGACAATGAGTGGATATGCATCGTACCACAGTTCTATGTGTCAGCCGTGCAAATATATGATACATGGGACAGACAGCTGTCCATGCAAGAGCAGCGCTATGGGCACAACATAGGTATGTAGATATACAACGACAGAGATACAGATGGACACATGTGGCAAGGCCGTGAGTGTAACGTACACAGCACCACCCCACCACACCATAGCAGGGTGCACGTGGAGAACACGCTACGGAGGTCGCCAACCACAGCAGGCACACAGGCAGTCCACGAGCTGCGTCTCACCATCCACAAACACAGGGATGGCGGCAGGATATGAGTGTTCTGCGGAAACTCTAAAGCCATACCCTATGAACCCATGCGGCTGGGAGCATAGACACACACACACATCTGGCAGGCATGGTGATTGACCACACCCCACATACCCAACCGCACAACAGTATGACACAGGTATGGAACGCGCTACGTGGACCACCGAACACAGCACCGTCAGAGGCACATGTCCAGGTGGGTGACAACATCCGTAAAGGAATAGCCGCCGATAGCCAAGGTATGTGTTGCCAAGCGTCTAAAATAACTACACTCTACTAGGGAAGCTGTGAACACACACACACAGGGAAGGGCCGGGAGTCGAACCTACACCTACCTACATGTACTCACTACAGCATGATGCATTTACAGAACGCGCTACCGAGATTACTGAGCACAGCGCTGTCAGAGGCATACTTCTAGGTGGGTGACATCATCCGTAAGGGAATAGCTGACAATAGCCAAGGTATGTGTTGCGAAGCGTCTAAAAGCATGTTCATCTGCAGAGGCAGCTGGAAACACACACACACACACACACACACAGGGAAGGGCCGGGAGTTGAACCTACGCCTACCTACATGAACTCACTACAGCATGATGCATTTACAGAATGCGCTACCGAGATTACTGAGCACAGTGCTGTCAGAGGCATACTTCTAGGCGGGTGACATCATCCGTAAGGGAATAGCTGACAATAGCCAAGGTATGTGTTGCGAAGCGTCTAAAAGCATGTTCATCTGCAGAGGCAGCTGGAAACACACACACACACACACACACACACACAGGGAAGGGCCAGGAGTCGAACCTACGCCTACCTACATGAACTCACTACAGCATGATGCATTTACAGAACGCTCTACCGAGATTACTGAGCACAGTGCTGTCAGAGGCATACTTCTAGGCGGGTGACATCATCCGTAAGGGAATAGCTGACAATAGCCAAGGTATGTGTTGCGGCGTCTAAAGCATGTTCATCTGCAGAGGCAGCTGGAAACACACACACACACACACACACAGGGAAGGGCCGGGAGTCGAACCTATGCCTACCTACATGAACTCACTACAGCATGATGCATTTACAGAATGCGCTACCGAGATTACTGAGCACAGCGCTGTCAGAGGCATACTTCTAGGCGGGTGACATCATCCGTAAGGGAATAGCTGACAATAGCCAAGGTATGTGTTGCGAGCGTCTAAAAGCATGTTCATCTGCAGAGGCAGCTGGAAACACACACACACACTCACACACACCGGGAAGGGCCGGAGTCGAACCTACTACCTACATGAACTCACTACAGCATGATGCATTTACAGAACGCTACCGAGATTACTGAGCACAAGCTGTCAGAGCATACTTCTAGGTGGGTGACATCATCCGTGGGAATAGCTGACAATAGCCAAGGTATGTGTTGCGGAGCGTCTAAAAGCATGTTCATCTGCAGAGGCAGCTGGAAACACACACACACACACACACACACACACACAGGGAAGGGCCGGGAGTCGAACCTACGCCTACCTACATGAACTCACTACAGCATGATGCATTTACAGAACGCGCTACCGAGATTACTGAGCACAGCGCTGTCAGAGGCATACTTCTAGGCGGGTGACATCATCCGTAAGGGAATAGCTGACAATAGCCAAGGTATGTGTTGCGAAGCGTCTAAAAGCATGTTCATCTGCAGAGGCAGCTGGAAACACACACACACACACACACACACACACACACACACACAGGGAAGGGCCGGGAGTCGAACCTACGCCTACCTACATGAACACACTACAGCATGATGCATTTACAGAACATGCTACCGAGATTACTGAGCACAGCACTGTCAGGAGGCATACCCCTAGGTGGGTGGTATCATCTGCAGAGGCAAGGCAGCCGATAGGGAATGAAGACAGAGTGCGCAGTCACACAGCATGTTACCATCCCAAGGTGGCGTGCAGTAACACGGTAGTGCTGCAGTCGGAATACCAACTAACTACGGAGCAGTACATCACGACATGAATACGGGATGCACCACATACAGTATACCCTATGAGAGGGCATCCGGCATGCAGGATGTAGGCAGCCATTGTGGCATAACAACCACATATGAGTCACCTGGATGGTCACCATGGCTATGCAGGATGTCATTGGCCATGGCTACACGCCTAGTAGCAGACATCGGTGCCGACTGTAGTGTGTACCCGAATGGTGTACTGGCCATGCCCTCACACCTAGCGGTTGCGAGGGAGACAGACATGCTCACGGGTATCAACGCAGACGGCGGTGTGCACTGTACTGTGTGTCCATCTACACAGCTGCTTACTGGGCATGCTCAGACACTTAGAATCTGCACAGTGCAGACATGCATACACATGGGGCGACAGCATGGGAGGCAGAATGTGGACCGTCGTGTGTGTCCACCCACACAACAGCAACCGGCCATGCCACAGACGTGGCAGTTGCGAGGAAACAGGCATGCACACGGGTATCAATGCAGGCGGGACGGTGTGCACTGTACTGTGTGTCCATCTACACAGCTGCTTACTGGGCATGCTCAGACACTTAGAATCTGCACAGTGCAGACATGCATACACATGGGGCGACGGCATGGGAGGCAGAATGTGGACCGTCGTGTGTGTCCACCCACACAACAGCAACCCGGCCATGCCACAGACGTGGCAGTTGCGAAGGGAAACAGGCATGCACACGGGGTATCAATGCAGACGGGCGCGGTGTGCACTGTACTGTGTGTCCATCTACACAGCTGCTTACTGGGCATGCTCAGACACTTAGAATCTGCACAGTGCAGACATGCATACACATGGGGCGACGGCATGGGAGGCAGAATGTGGACCGTCGTGTGTCCAGCCACACAACAGCAACGCGGCCATGCCACAGACATGGCAGTTGCGAAGAAACAGGCATGCACACTGGGTATCAATGCAGACGGGCGCGGTGTGCACTGTACTGTGTGTCCATCTACACAGCTGCTTACTGGGCATGCTCAGACACTTAGAATCTGCACAGTGCAGACATGCATACACATGGGGCGATGGCATGGGAGGCAGAATGTGGACCGTCGTGTGTGTCCACCCACACAACAGCAACCCGGCCATGCCACAGACGTGGCAGTTGCGAAGGAAACAGGCATGCACACGGGGTATCAATGCAGACGGGCGCGGTGTGCACTGTACTGTGTGTCCATCTACACAGCTGCTTACTGGGCATGCTCAGACACTTAGAATCTGCACAGTGCAGACATGCATACACATGGGGCGGAATCATGGGAGGCAGAATGTGGACCGTCGTGTGTGTCCACCCACACAACAGCAACCCGGCCATGCCACAGACGTGGCAGTTGCGAAGGGGAAACAGGCATGCACACGGGGTATCAATGCAGACGGGCGCGGTGTGCACTGTACTGTGTGTCCATCTACACAGCTGCTTACTGGGCATGCTCAGACACTTAGAATCTGCACAGTGCAGACATGCATACACATGGGGCGAAATCATGGGAGGCAGAATGTGGACCGTCGTGTGTGTCCACCCACACAACAGCAACCCGGCCATGCTCACACACGTAGTATGTGCTACGCGCCGTCCGGCATGCAGACGGAGTGCACACACCGCAAGTCACGGCCAGGTAAACCCGTACACACGCACAGGGTGGACACACATGCAGTCACACGTACACACACAGATGACAGCACAGGCGTCACGGGTGCAGGCTGAACATGTACACACTGCAGTGAACACTGTAGCTGCTATGCCAGCACCATGTCATCGGTGCAGCAGTATGCCTCACGGTCCAGCAACTGCATGTGACATATGTCCAGAAGACTATGTGGCGGTGTCGTCCGTCGTGCAGAGTACACATGTACTATCAATGATCCCACAGGTGTGATGTAGTCCACCCATACCGGTATACATGGACAGGCATGCTCCACACATACCACGGGCCTGACACAGATATGACACATGACTGCAGCTGTACCACAGTGAAACAATGTCCGGATATGTCACATATGTGATTTCCTGGCTGTGTGCATGGACTGCACGCAGGACACATACAAAGCCTGTGATGTACCACATGCATAACACAGGCGTACGCGGTAATACACACACGAAGGGAAGGCGGACACATGTCTGTGGTATGCACCCCCTACAGGGTGTAGCGGTGTTCACTGGGACACATACCCTTGTACAGTTTGCCTGTGACAGCTGTGATACCATACCACAGTCCATGTTCCATGTATGTTGACACACATGTCACAACGTAGCAATGCATACACACATGGCAACAGGGGATACATGTGACACGTGTACTGTGCATGGTGCAGCCGTGCATGAGTTGTGTCCGGTGTCCGTAACACAGTTGCAACCCCCTACCACATGCATACCCATCATGGGGGCCGTCATATGGTGGCATAGTAACAGCACGCATGGCAGTCTGTGTGTACACCATGTGTTTAAACACCTGTCCACATGCATGTGTGCAGGTGCTGGTCACAGGTGTGTCACACACCATCCTACCCTGCCATGTGCATACAGTCTGCTATGTCGCCTTTACATGACAGCGCTGCCATGATGCATACCCATCGGCCATGCGTCATCGACCATATGTCACATTGCCACTGTAACCCCTACCACCTCCCAAGTGCAGATATTGGCACAGCTGCCAGATACAGTGGTAGTACGCAGGATGCACCACATACCGCTGCATGCCTGCACATATCCCATGTAGCGGGTGTGGCATTCCTAGCACCAACATGTGTGCAGGAATGTGTGCCCATGTATGCCACAGATCGGGGGGACTATGTGCCACGTGCCACACATCACTGTACACCATGGTAGAGATCTGTACCTACCTCAGTGTGGGGTGCATCGATGTGGATGGTGCAGTACATGCAACACGTCATCCCTCCGTGTAGACATGTGTGGTCACCACCATGTCAGTGTGTCAACATGTGTGTATGTCTGCTGCCTGTTGTGAGGGTGTATGCAGATATAGTGTTGTGACTGGACACTGACCACACAGGGTGACCATCCCGTACTGGTGCTGCATTGTACAGCCCTGTCAATGCCATACCTGTGAGCCTTACTGGCCACCTGTGCAAGACCACCCCCTGTGACATGGCGCGTGGGTGCATTGTCTTGTGAGGGTGCTGACCACACAGACAGGTGTCCCCATCTGCACACAATGGTGTGTGTGCCATAGAGGTGTATGCACCGTGATTGCGGACATATTCCTGTACCGGTACAGCATCCGACTGCTGCACACCGTGCACCACAGCTGACAGGTGACACCTGCGGTCAGTAGCCAGCACACTGCGTACGACACCTGCAGAATGTCACCATACCTGTACTGTGTCATGCCATGTATGTGATGTCTCTGTCCACCGTAGCCTGTGGCACCGACCACAGGCGTCAGGTGCAGTATATGTGTGGACATGTGCGTCATGTACCGTGTAAGCAACGTTACACTGTATCCGGCTCCGTGCTCCGCAGGTTTATGTGTATAACCTCTCTTCTTGCAATCCCGACTGTCTGTTCTCTATATCACAAAAGCTCTGCACCTGCTCCCATAGTATTCCTACATAGGTAAAGTACATGTATACTAAATGGAGTACTACACTGGCCTAGAATCCCCTTCCCTATAGGTGCCTTCTGACCCGGTTACACAGCAAATGCATTCACGTTCTCTGGCATGTCGAAGGGTCAATTGCTAGCGACCTCTCCTGTTCAGATGGTGAATCTGGGCGTCCTGGGCACTGTTACAGGTGCCTCATGGACACGGACAAGCCGCACCTCCCCCAATGAACATAATACATGTGACAGATGCAACTATATAGCCAGACAGGGGGCTGTGCTCTCTCAAACCATGACCGGCAAGACCAAGCGGGGGGAAAGGACACCATGCACACCACAAACCCAGTGTCACATGTGACTATCGCAAATGCTAATCAAACACATGAACACACTAAGACATACCTGGAGGCACTGTTAAAACATGTCACGAACCTAACGAGCCCTCTGAAGCAGACACACAAGCAACTGCCTCCACAAGACATAGGACATGCAACACATAGTTCTCAACGTCAGTGTGCTAAACAGTCAGAGCCCCAAAGGCAACACACACACTGCCAGACACACTTGTAATGGGTGACGCCACTGTCAGACACACCGACGTCCCACCCACCAGACTGAACAAGGGAATGATCACAGTAGGCTGCCTGCCGGGCGCTGGAATCCGCCACATAACACACGCACTCAGGTCACTCCGCAGCATGTACAGGTATGGCGCGGTCATTGCCCATGCTGGTGTCAACGACTGGAGACATACCACCCTGGGATACATTAAAGGAGACATAGAGGGCCACTCAGATTGTGTAGCCCAGGCCGGCATGTCCCTGACCCTGGGCAGTATCCCACCCTCATCAAGTATGATGCCACTATACTGGCTCCAAGTGGTCACCCTTGATAATGTGCCTGGTTACCGGTGTCAGTCTGAGGGGATCCAGATTCCTCATACCTGGGATGACATGCTTGGCACGCCACGACCCTTTGCAAGGTATGGCTCGCACCTGTCGCCCCTGGTCTTCAAGGGCTTGGCTAAGGCACCTGCCACCCCCACAGTGCCCACTGCAGGCAAGGCTGGAATGATAAACCTACCACCCTACACTACAAACCTGGAGAACAGACAGGGTAATACTGCTCAGTGCCAGTGGTCTACGCCCAAGCTGCACACCCTCAAATGCCCTCCTCAGTATGGAGGACATCGATGTCAGTGCTGTGACTGAAACATTGATCAGGGCTGCTGAGAGCACCCCAGCACTATCGGGTCATACCCATATCAGCGTTCAGGACCATAACCCGGACCTAACACAGAAGGAGGGAGTCTCCATTTCCATGAAGGATACACACACCTCCAGGTTGGCAGAAATGCACGTAGCAGCGGGGAATATCCAGGTGCAATTAACCATGGGTAGGACTGCCCTACAGTTTGTTGCATGCTACAGACCACCCTCCCAAACCCAGGATACCTGCACAGCCTTCCTGAAGACACTGGTGAGTGTGAATGCTCTCACAACACCGTCATATTGGGTGACATCAACCACCCATACATAGACCGGGAACATTACCCAGGACACAACACCCTACACCAAAGGTCCCAGGTGTTCATACACCTGAATGCTGTGGAACAACCATGCACCATACCCACAAGGGGGGGAAGTATACTAGTTCTGATCATCACACATGGGGACGACATGCTCCACACAGGATGTACATCCCTCAATGGTGAGGTCAGACCATATAGTGAACTCACTGGAGATCCGCATCCTGCACCCAACACCGGCATGGGAGACCACAGTGATGACCTCTCCACAGCGAACCACACACGTCATACGACCGGTGTGGTACCCTACAAGGCCTCCATGCCAGTGGTAAACACAGGCCACACTGATGAAACCCTTACAAATGCCTTCTATGAGCACCCCCAGGAATGTCTGCACCAAGCGATCCTGATAACATCAGGACCTTGTCCACCGAAGGCAGGCACATGGTCTGGTGGACCCCAGCCATTGACAAACCGTACAACAAGAGTTGAGAGCTAATACATGACAGAGCAATATCAGTACCAGGGAAGGCATCACTGATTAATACCGGCGTTAACATACGATCACTCATACAATCATCCAAGGCCGCCTGTGGGACTGGTACTGCAAAGGACACATAAGACAACCATAAGGCCTTCCTTAGCTATGGTAGGAACATGGGTGGAAGCACACAGTTATGCCCGAATTACTCCAGATTGGTACAATGATCACTGAACCCACAGACATGGTCAGCAAACCAGCGGACAGGTCCCATGCCTACATTTACCCCCAAGAGGGGACGTATCCATCCACCAGAGTCTAGCCTCCCAAACATCCCGTATGCCCAGGAGAGAGCTGATATCTGTTAAGCAGTGAACACAGCATCAATGGGACCAGATGGTGTCCCCGGCTGTGTGCTACACAACCTCATTGAGGCCCTCACCCGCACATAAGGCTGCTGTTTCATCTTAGCCTTACTACGGGCTACGTCCCCGATGGATGGCATACGGCAACTGTGGTCCCACTACACCAGGGTAGTGCTCTTATGGACTCTAGACATCCCTGCCCTATCAGCTTGACAAGCCTTGTCTGCAAAGCTGTGGGGAGGTCCATACTGGAGCCCATAAATAAAGACATTGGTGTACAGCAAATACCGGAACATACCCACATCGGCTTAGTCAAGGGCAGATCCTGCCTCCCAAACCTGGTCGACCTGTTTGGAGGAGTCACTAAGGCCATTGATGGGGGTACGTCGGTTTGCACAGACTACCATGACCTGGCGGGAGCGTTCAAACCACACTCCACGTGGGCATCATAGAAAGGCTCACCAGCGTAGATGTAGAGACATATGTCACCACGATGGTTTGCCAACTGGATGGAGGTCAAACCCCACAGGGTTTGTGTTCCTGGTGCCATGTCAGACTCCAAGCTGGTCCCGAGTGGTGGCCCACAGGGCTCAGTCCTGGGCCCCCTCCTGTTCGGCATTCAACTTTCCAATGTGCATGCAAACATAGGGGGATTGTGGCAGACAAGGTATGCAGATGACTGCACACCGCCACCATACTCAACACCCCATCAGACACGGACATCCACCTGGGGTCTCATAGAAATGGATAACTGGTGCCAGAGCCATGGCCTGATGCTACATGCCAGGGAGGTATAGACCTACCCTTTGGGAAAGACATGTTCACCCGACTTACCATATAGGTGGTAATCCATTAAACATGGTGGACGTGATCAGGGACATGGGTACCAAACCTGTCGGTAACCTCTCGACACTCACATTGCCAATGTGGTTGGGAAGACATTCCACTGTGCCCACCTGGTCATGAAGGGATTCACATCCACATCAGGGGAGGTCATTGTACCCCTGTACTCTTCACACATCAGACCAATGATTGCGTACAACGCCACATTTGGAATGTACCTAACCTGACACCTGCAGCACTCGGAAGGACCTCAAACGTTCCACAACACAGGGATAAAGGTGCTGAGACATATGTCACATGCTGCCCGACCGAGGGGACTCCGGCTGTATACCTTCTCAGCCCGTCTGCTCTGAGGTGATCTGTGCCTGACATACACGGCCATGTCCGACCTGGGTGACATGGACATGTTCCACCTCCTAGGCTCCAAACAAACACGGGCACAGAAGCAACTGACAGAAACCTCAACACGGACATAAATAGGACGTGCTGGGGGGACAGGGTCATCGCCCAGAGACCCCCTACAACATGGAAAAGATTCCCAGCCCATGTGAAGCAGAGCCCCTGACTGACTTTGTCCAAGAGTAATCCTGACGTGTGGATGTGTGATCGTAGGTATGCGCCAGGCATCATCTCTGTGTCACTGCTGGACAGAGGGACAGCGGACCGATGGATGTAGTATCCTCATCCTAAGGGGTGGTGAAAGCCACACACACTCTGGCTAGGCTTACACATGCCGTAGGGCACATAGCCTGGTATGTACCTATGCACCTATGTACCTATGTAGGGGTCCATGCAGGTTGCGGGTACCTGTGGTATGCTGATATTGCCAGATGTGCCTGTGGGTAACCCACAGCTACACGTGGGGGACTGATAACAGTGCTCCCAGTAGGCACATGCAAGTACACCATATTTGGCATACAGGTTAACAGAACCAACATGGTGCTACACATGTAACCGTCACGCATACCGTGTACACAGCTCAATGTATGCTGCACCTGCACTACATGGTATGTCTGCTGCATGATGTCAGTACACAACCCACGTCACATACGCACCTGTCACCTGTCATACACAACCACTGCAACATACACATCACGCACTATGCGGACACAGGTATCACATACACCTCTCACTATCTTGTCCACCCTGTGCATCAGAATATGTTTGCATAACCGTGCACCGATGGTGTGGATGACAGTGCTGCGGCAGAGGCTTCATCATATGCACAGGGTGATATGTGTGCCAGGGGCATAGGCTGTACCAATGGATGACATCATGTGTGTGTGTAAGGGCCGGTGCATTTACTGGGCATGACTGTGCAGAATGCATGTGGATGTGGTGGAGCCCTACAGTTGTGTCTGCTGTGTGTGGGTATGTGTGTACACAGTTCAGCCATCTGTGATGCCTACATGGGGTATACTTGGCAGCCCCAGACTGTACAGTGCAGGTTGTACGGCTCACTGTGTCCGCCTGCGGTCACATGACCCGTGCCTGCCTGGGGTCGCACGGGCACTACCAGGTGGAGGTATGGAGTGGCCACTCTCCGATGACACATGTCCGCTGGAACCGTGTCCATGCTGGGACCGGCCAGGGCCACGTCCACGTGGCCTGCTGTGTCCTGGTGTGGTTGGTGTAGCACCAGCTGCACTGCTGCTGCTACCAGCACTGTGTGAGTGGGCATGAGAGGTGGCACACACACGTCGACCTGCACTAGGTGGTGTTGCTGGCCTACGGCCACGTGTCCTACACCTCACCCCTACCAGGTGTTCCAGCACAGACAGCTCACGCTCGCGGATTGACATGCCTCGGTCGAGGATTCCAACCATCTCACCTAATCGCCTATCCAGAACATCGGCAAGCTGCTGTTGAGCATTCGCCAATGACTGGATGTTCTCATTTAGGGAATGGATTGCAGCCCTCTGCAGCCTCTGCCCTTCTTGGTTCTGCCGTTCAGCACGTGCCTGTGCCGCCATTACAGTCTGGAACATGCGTCTGGTGATACCAGCTGCTGCACCCTGTATGGCAGGTGCATGTCTACCAGAGCTCCTCCTACGAGCAGCACCAGCCACATGCCTGTGTGGCACATCACCAGTCATTACACTGGCAACATGGTGTGTACCCGCACCTTCTGTAGCCACCACACATTCCTGCTCAATGCCAACAGACGCTGACTGTCCTTCCTCTATGGGCAACGGTGATGTGGTATGTGTCGGCATCTGAACCGTGTGCGGAGATGAAGGGGACATAGGTGGGATGTTAATCAATGGCACAGCTTCTGCCCGTGATGACCCTGCCTGTGCCTCATGCATATGGTCATCACCGCTAGTATCTGTGGGGACACTAGCATCAGATGGACCGCAGGAGGGGAACGCACCTACACCACCTGTGAATACAAAGACATACTGTAAGATACACACACGCACACACACACACACACACACACACACACACACACACACACACACACACACACACACACACACACACACACAGACACACACACACACACAGACACACACATGCGGAGGCACACACACGCTGACACACACGCAGACACACACACATGCAGACACATCATGCATGTGATATTGCAGATGGCATGCAGCATTCCCACACCACAGCTCAGTGAATGCAGGCCAGACATTAATAGTGGTAGTATGCATACTGCCCTGGGGTGCACACTACATCAAGCAGGTGTCATTTCAGTAGGCATGCAGTACACACATTCATGGTAGTTTGCATGCATCACCGTGATACACCGTGTGGCCACAGGCGGGTTAACAGTACACATGGCTGGCGTCACTTTGTCATGTACTCCGCCAACATGTGCGATAACATGTGGACATGTGACAATGGTGTCCCACCACATGCACCACATCAAACTGGACGTCACAGTGCAGTGTTATGTGTACAGGCTACAGATAGAATGCATGTGTAACAAGGATGTCTGTGCAGGTGTGGTTGGTGTGAGCTGTGTACATAGCTATACAGTGGGGAGTACAGGCACTGTGCCACTGCATGGCAGCAAGACACAGGTATGTTTCTGTGCGATGCGTAACATGGACGCATTGCATTGCCATGTCTGCAACACAGTCATGCTGTTCCACAGCACGTATATGGTAGACATTGGTGGCACCTCCAGTGGCTGCAGACAGGCATTTCGTTTGTCTGGTGTACCACATCAGATGTACAGGGGGTCCACTACAGCTATGATCGCACTATGTGTGGACAAAGTGCAACGGTGACTACCCACTGCAGATGTACTGTGTGGCAACATGCCTGTGGGTATCACCCATGGCCATGTTTGACTGGGTCATGGACAATTGTGTGTGATGGGCATCGTGTACACATCCCTGTGGTGGCCCATGTGACATACACCCATACTAGTCTGAGGTGTCACAATCCGAAGGCTATGCAGACATTGTGGATGTCTGCTATGTCATGCGTAGGTCATGTCATGGTGTGACAATGTTGCAGACAGAACACCACGTGCATGGGACATGTCATGTGCCATGTCACAACGTGTGCACACAATGCAGGGGCATAGGTCACATTGGTAACACCTGTGTGCTGGCCAGATCACAGCTCACTATGTGGTACTGTGTGCATACCGCAAATGGCATTCCGATGCATACTACACATGCAGCCATTGTAGAACACCTCCACCATTGTATGCATAGCTGACTGCACATATCACACCGATGGGTTATGTGGTGTCATGCCGGTGTATACTAATGGTTGTATCTACTGTACATGGGTGGCGTGTGTGTCGGGTGGTGCAACCTGTATACCGTGACTGGAGCAGACCCAGGTGTGCATGTCATACCTGGCCACATGGGGAATATCTATACACTGTAACATGCCTATTACTAGCAACAGTCTCACCTGCGACGGACCCATGGCTGTGCGACACCAGAGGTACCTGTATAGGGCGACACAACAGTATACACATTATCCATTACTGTAGCCACAGTAAGCACTGTGCATGTCACATCATGTACCTGTGTGGTAGCATGTGTTATGCACATGTCTGCAAACACAACGTAGCATACTGTAGTATGCAGCTTGTGTGGCCATATACCTGGCATGTGTTGGTACATTATGTGGTGTACTATGACACCCACACCTACGTCAGTTATCATACACACATGCAAGACTGACTTACCAGGCAGCTCCAGGCTCGTTGGTTGGGAGACACCCACCTCCACGATGGCAGCGAGTGTTTCTGCATGATGTTCCCTGGGTGTCCCCAGACTGGCCAGGAGCTCCTCCGTGTGTGTGAGTGGGTGCTGGGTTGGTGGCCCACCACCTGTCCCACCTTGTTCTCTGGCGATTGCAGCGGCACGCTGTTTCGCATGCCGTATTAGGTCTGTGCAGTGTCGGCGGATCTGCTGGTAGGTGCGGTTGTTGCCACCCACGTTGTTCACCCTCCTGCGCATATCCTGCCACACATCGTCCCGCTGCTGTGCTTGTTGTGGCACATGGCTGAATAGTAGCTCGTAGTTGTCATGGAGCAACGGTATAATCACGTCATCCTCCTGGCGGCTGAAGGCTGGCAGCCGGGAACGTGGCATTATCTGTAAGACATAATGATGGTGACAGGTCACATTTACACTGATGTACTGGCATACTGCTGGACATACATTGCTATGACATGTACAACATCTGCACAGTAATCTCTGCGATGCATCATGGCAGTGACACAGCTGACGTGTTGCCATCACACCATTAAGCAGTGGGTATCATATCATATCTGTGTGTCAACTCATCACACTGTACACACACCATGTTGATGGTAGCCTGCTGTGGACATGTGTACCTGCCTGCACCTGTGTTCATACCAGTTGGCACGTGTCCCAATGTGCACACAGTTCTACTGTTCACCTGGATGCTGTGTATATGTCACTAGGCATCACGTACGCAGCCATTATGAACGTCAGCGGTGGCACTGCACACATACACATGGACACCTGTACATGCATGTGTTGTGCCATGTACATCTACACAGCACTGTACGGGTGTTGGACAACCTGCCACGGCTCACCTGTATTGCACATGTGATACACATGGGACATTGTGTAACCATGTGACATTAGCAGGAAAGGTCATGCATAGCATGTGGGCGCGCATGTTGTTCACTCCAACACACAGCACCTGTGACACCACAGGGTGCATCAGTGCCACATTACTGCTGTGGACGGTTGATAGTGCAAGTGCCATTTGTCCATCGCACCATGTAGGACTGTGATAGCACGTGCAGCCTTGCTGGGCAGGGCTGCATGGTATGGCAGGGTATGTCACATACATGGCACAGGGATGTGTCCCACCTGGGGGGTACTGATATTGGCAGGGTGGCTGTCCATTCCATATGTCATTGCTATGTGTATATGGACATTACACATGTCTATCATCATGGTGTGGACAATGGCCTTCTGCAAGGTAGGCTGCACGCTGCTTGGTGGGGGTGTGTATGGTGCATGCAGGTATCGCACATCCATGCATACACATTACCCCTGACAGGTGCTATGTGCTGCGATATTGTTCAACACAGTGCTGTATGTGCCCACACACTGCTATCCTGTGCACATGGATGGTTGCCTGGCCTGACATGGGTACCACATATGTCTACATCCAGTGCCTGCTGCCACCCCATGTCAGCTGGTGCACCACACAGCGCCATCCCTCCCACAGGGAGCGTGGTGTTGGGCACAGCATAGGTATCCATGTATGGGGACAGGGATGTTCACATAGCAGGGGCACTGATGGTATCATCCATCGGACCATACACGTATGATGCACACCTCACACACACAGCCCATTCAGTATGTTGTTCGCAACACTGACACAGCTATACTGCTAGGCCAGGGACATTCCCAGATGTACATACACAGATGCGTGAACATCTGTCTGTGGCATGGGCTACAATAATGGTGGGGTTCAACACATAACATGTTTGAGTGTGGCTGGCGCAGACCTTCTGTGCACATGTCTACACAGTAAGCCTGTTCTACAGTAGCCAGCGGTGATGTGCTGTGCACATGTCAATGCTGCACATTGTGTTGGTGTCTGTCTGTCCACAGGCCAGTGGTGGGACACACAGGGGTATTAGTGAACATATATGCATGCCACCCTGTACTGCTGTACTGCTAGCTTCTCGGTGCTAATGTGTCATGGACATGCACACCTTACCCGAACAGGTGGTAGTGGGTTGCCACCGTACCCATCTCCTCTTGTGGGTTGCTATGATCCAACACCCTCTTTGTATTGTATGTTCAGGCTATGCACCTGTGTGGGGCATGTGGGCATGCAATGCACTACTGTGCACCTTTGCACCCATTGCAGAACATGTCACACAGGTACACTGGCAGCCATACACTTCACAGCTTGATGACGGTACAACACGTGTTGTACACACGTAACACATATCCTGTGGGACATGGTCATATGTACAGGCATGTCCAACAGTCACGTACCACTGCTACCCCTACATGACGGATATGCAGTACATGTGGCGGTACAGCAACTGTCACATGTAGTCATGCAATGCCCCTTTACCTACATGGCATGGTACTGCCTGTGGGGATATGCGTCTGCATCCATGCTATGGCCATAGCTGACAGTTGTACATCGATATGTGCAACATACCTCATTTGGTGTTCTCATGGGTGCATGTTCAACATGGCTCCGCATTGTTTGTGTCTGTCACACAGTCATTGTTGTACATGGTTTACATGCCAGCCATGGCGTACTGTGTGTGATTCCATGTACTTCATTGGGATACCAGCATTATACATTATAACAGCGTATTCCAGCCATCACATAGCCTTCCTAGATGACACTGTTAGCCAGCCAGTAGGAGGTGTTCCGCCATCTGCACATAGGTCACACAGTACGAGGGCGGCTGACACCCATTCTGGGGACAGGGTTCTGACAGCTGTGGATGGGTGTGATGCTGTCGACAACCATGACTGCGCCTGATGGTCACATCTGGATGGGTAACATTCACAACACACACCTACCTTCACGTAGTAACACATCATCCACAACAATGGACATTCCTGCCAGAACAATGTGTGCAGTATGTCTGTATGACCACTGCAGGCACCACTGGTGTCCCCAGCATGGCAGCCAACAGCACCAGTGTATATCCTGTGGAACCATGGGTTACACCATTCACAACACACCTGTCTCAGATGACCCTGTTGTGGATCACAGTGCAGTTCCACACATCATGTTACACTAGGCATCATGCACTGATATGTTGCGGACGTGTGAACGGCTGTGCAACTCAACATATGCACACATGACACATCACCTGGTACAACATGTCTGTCATACAACATGTTATTGTGACCGCCCTGTGATGGCATTATACAGGCTACGTGTACTGGGACATGTGATGGCTCAACGGTATATTCACCCTCTGGGTGTGTGTCTAGCCAAGTGTACAGTAGGCAGTGGTCTGAACACAGGGACACTGTACATTGACCTACTCTGTCACTGCAACTGTTGACTATGCTCATACTGTACTTATACAGGCATGTGGTATCTGACCACTATGACAGTCCTGGTCGACCACACTGCTGTGGCACACATGACCTGCGGACATCTGCCTGGGGTGTGGAGCACACATGTACATCTTCACATGCTATACTGCCTCTGTGGCGGTGTCACATGACTGTCTCCAGCAGGGCTGTAACAGGCAGGCACGGCATGGGGTCATGTGGGACAATGCTTGCACCTTCCACTGTGCTGCACACAAGCAAGGCACACACACTAGTGCACGACTCACATTTATCTGCAGTGCCTGGGACCTGCCTCCATGCTCTGCACAGCACACCTGCAAGTACAGATTGTACACGGATCATACCTCCCAGGCACATACCTGGACTGCAACACACACAGGTGAGGGATCCCACATCACACAATGTTTTGCACACATACTGGATATTTGAACACAATGCATCGTAGGTGCTCCATGTTCAGATACCCATGTTTGTGACCGCTAGACACATTGTAACACGCAACAGAGCTTACACTGTACACCACAGGTTACATGCTGTCTGTGTTGTCATACTGTACATTGGGCCTCAGACAGCTGCTACTGCCATGTGCTGACAGCAACCCACACTTCCTAGAATGGACACCCATGTACCCACACATGCTTGAGGCATGCACTCCACCTAGCTGGGTGACACATTACACAACACATACCATACCTACACTACCCTCAGCATGCACGATACCTCCATGTGTCTGGTGTGTTAAACCTGGGGTTATCCCCCCTTTGGTAGATGAACATATATGCTTCACGGCCCTGCTAGCCACACCCTGGACACACACCCATCGCAGCATACATGGTACATGTGTTCTACAGCCAGTACTACTGACGTCTGCTGACAGGGGTTGTTAATGGCATGGCACCCCGGCAGATGGACAGTGTACATAACTATGCTGACACATATCACAGTGCACTTCCGTAGCATGTACGCAATGGTAGGGACCATGCTATTCCACACAGAGACATGGTGGTACTGGCCTTTTCACAGACGCCACGGTGGTGGTCATGTTCCATGCACATCTGCTGTATGGGCACATGTGCAGGCTGTTGCACGGTGGGTATATTCACATGTGTGGGGTGCATCACTTGACAGCCATGGTGGGTCCTCGTGGTCCATCACATGCTCCAAGGCTAGCTACCTACACATGACTGCCGCACATTGCAGTGTGGGTCCTCAGGCAGTGTGGTGGTATGTCTGTGTTGTTTGGCTACATCCACATTCGATGTCATACAACAGTCACCCAGGCATTGCAGACTGAGATAATGTTGGCAACATGCCAGGCAATGGTGTACCTACCAACAATACACACTCTCACTCACTACAGGGTTGCAATCCATACATGGACATCGTAGTGTCCCTGTGGACACATACATGGTACTGCCATGCACACGTTATGTCCTAAGACACTGTCCCAATGTCACCTTCCGATCTCCCTAGCTGTTATGTCCCACCAACCTGTTTGGTATGTGTCTCCACACCAGCCCACTGAATTCACTGCTAGCCTGTTGTCGGACATTGTGTACCTTGACCGTCACACTGCCGCATCTATCGCACTACACATGGGTGGCACTGCATTGCACGTGTGGGACTGCATTCGTACACCCATGACTGGACCATTCTGTATGGCACTGGGGCACATCCTCACAAACGTGCTTCATGGACTCATTGATGACCTCCATGCCTTTACTGGCACCCTTGTTGGGCTTCTGTGTGCCACAGCACGCCACATACACATGCTGGCCACCTGTCATACCATTGCATGGGTGGTTGGTGTGGTACAGAGGGCAACAGATCAGACATTGTCCTCACATTGCCCTTCAGCACCATTCCACGTTCTGGTATTGGCAATGTACACATCCACCGGCACATCATACCCTGTGTCTCAGGATGTTAGGCTATATGACTCCTGGACAGGACACACAGTGGTGCAAACATATCATGCTACCTACTACATGTCAGGTACATGTGGCATTACACAGTCCTCAGTCATGGGGCCCCTCATGTTCACTATTTGCTTACATACACAACATGCTGTCACAGAGTACTGTCCATGCCTAGATATCCCACATCTACATACCTGGCACCATTATAGCTCCACCAGCTCATACTGATAACAACCGTAAGGGTGTCGGTGTGGCAGATACATCATGTGGGTGTCATGGCATCAGGATGCATGACACATGGTGCATGCACATCACCTTTGCATAGCAACATTCATCCACTGAGTATCACATGGATACTGTCCCGTACATGCATATCAAATTGTACATGGTTGCTGTACACACAAATGCCCCACATGGTGCTGTGGTTACCGTATTCCACTGTGGCATGGGTACACATCTGCAGGGCCACACCTATCTGTACTGTGTGTGATGCTGGTACATAGGTAGCCATTGTACCTGTGGCATACACACATCTACACACGGGCAGGGTTACAATACCACATTCATGGTGTACCTTCCACAACGGCTACGACTTTACATGGCACAGCATTGTCATGCCATGATGTGTACCAGGCTCAGACAGTTTACATATGCGGCTGACAGACGGAAAACACATCTGTACACATCTGCATACCACATACACAGGGTGTCTTCTGCTCTGACATGGACCATGTCCTCCACATTACTGATGCATGTAGTACTCATACATGGCAATTGCAGTGGGCAGTGTGAACGGACCACTCATGGATATGTGCACACATGCCACATTGCATGGGCTGGGCTTCTGTGTTACTTCCGCAGACACAACACACACCATGCTGTGGAACATAGGTCCTGTGCACATCCCACAGGGACACACAGTGGCACTGTTCATGTGATAGCTCCCTTGCTGTTTGAGTGACACGTAGTCATGGTACCACCACAGCAGCAGTACTGTGTAGACATGCAGTTGACACCCACCTCTGCTGTTCACTGGACACTACCATGGGGAGGTGACACTACTGTGTACACTGCACATGTGTTTACACATGGACCTGCCGGACTTCATTGTTGCCCACATTGCACCTGCTACAGATCGTTTGGCCATGGTTACTTGGTGTTCCTTCCATTTCGGATGGCTATTATGCTACTACTCTGTCCCATATGTACAGGCCATACGTATCCTGTTATTGTACATACCAATAGGCCATAACTCCATTATGCATGATATGCCTGTGATACTGTGTATGATGTCTGTCATATCCACCATGACAGCTTTACATTACACATAGTTGACATAGTATCCCCTACTGCAAGGCATACGTGCGTCGCGCACATTACGTATGGCATCGACGGTATATGCCCATACACATGTGTGCTGTGACAGTATACATACATGTCCTATCCCCTGCTATGGCACTTCCTTGTTGGACATCCACTGCCAGCATCGGCGTGTGGTGTGGCATTGTTCTGTGTTATGCCCCCCTGTGGCAGCCCTTGTGTTAACCCAGCTGTGTACATGATGTCCCACTGCTGTGCACACGGTGTCCACAGTCATTGGTATGCTCAGCAGGATAGCACTACATAACCACTTTTCACCACTCTCTGCATTATGGACAAGTATCCTTACTTACAAACACCATTCACATACAGTACAGCTTCATACACATCATGCGTTACACCCGTACATATCATGGGTTCTACATACCTTGTCTGTGTTTCCTTCCGCTTTTCGTTGCGTGTATCGCTATTCCGTTTTCTCACTCTATCCGTTTTGGAGTAGTAGTTCGGTATGAGCATACGGTTTGAATATCCTGGGAGTCATCCTTATATCCGTCGTTACCTGCAACATGTGGGTTCATCACACCAATAGCTGTTCCTCAGTGTGTACTTGTGCGCATATCACCTGTGCATCTACTCCATTCGTACATTACGCGTCGTAACTAGGGTATGGTTGCATTCCTCACCTGGGCGTTGGCTATTTGCCCTACCTTCGTGGAGATGGTCTGTATTGTGTTATGTTATGTGTAACTGCAGCCGCTATGTGTGGCGTCAGGTACATTTCGCAGTGGTGTTAGCCGTGGATTGTGTGTTGGGTATGGTATTATGTTCGACATGTGGGTGTCCCTGTCCTGATGGCGTCTGTTGATGGCGTTTTGCATTCGGATGTGTAACATAGCTGTTGTATTCCTTTAAACAACGGATGCAAGTATGCATCCGCTGTTGATAGTGTTTTCCACGCGAGATGTTGCGGTTATGCAGCTGTCATTGACTGCCTGTATGTTTGTGCTGCTATTACGGCTTGTATCCCTTTGATATGTGCGATGGGGAATATCGGAGGTTGTAGGTGACGGATACGGGTTGTGGGCCTTGCATCTCTACATACACGGTATGCTTTTCTGTGTGCTCCATCCCTGCCTGGGGAGTTGACAGTTACTTGTCTGTTGTTCTGGGAGTGTAGGTTGTGTTGTTGTCATGTGGTGTTGGTATCGCCTGCGTGTGTGCTTCCTGCATGTATTCCTCCGTCACATCGGTGGTATATCTGCGGTTGTTTGTAATGCGACTATCCCTTGTCATTCTGTCCCGGATATTTACAGTCATTGTGGTCCTGTACTTGGGATGGCCTGTTTGCCAGTGGTTGCCACCTATTCAGGTGGCGATTGCTTGTTTGACACTTGTAGAACACACAGCGGTGTTTACGGGCCGATACGTGGCCACGATCATTACCGGGGTAGCACATGCGTATTTCTGCAGTACATACCTATTGCTGTGTAACTTTGCCGACGTATCGTTTTGCAATTAGCATATCGGTGTCATACATACAGTCATGATTTGTACATACGTCCTTTCCATTTCATGTGGGGTATATTCCTGTGGTACATTCTGGGACATTTTCACTTTGCATCATTATACATCGCCACACACCTAGCCAGGGAGGGGCTCTCAGTACTACTTTGGGAGTACTGGTGTACATACGCCTGAGGTTACTATACTGTATGCCTACACATGTTATTCCACTCCGCCTCTCACATGGCACCAACATACACATTTTACAGTGGCACACACATTACACTCGCACAGCGAAGCACACGGCACCCTCACCGCACACATACACATACTGCGGCAGTCACAGGGACGGTTGCACACAGTACCTGCGTGGCCCGCATCACCGGCGGCAGTGTCTACCTCCCCCCTCATATCATCATAGTATTACCCGCACATGTACTGTTACTGTACTGTGGCCTGGCGATCATTCCGACTCGCGGTTATGCATTTCGGCATGTTGACCTTTCCATGGGTGGCGGTTTCCTCTTCTGTTAAACCTCCCGGATGCTCAGGTTGTCTTTCACTATGTTTACTATGTACAGATATCGCGTGTTACTTCTCTGTCACCTTACATCCCTCTGATTCCCTGTCTTACCTGTTGTACTTATATGTATATGTGTACATATATTTCTATGTGTGTAATTATATCTATCTCCATATCTGTATATGCACATATCTACATGTCTATATGTATACACCTTGTGGCAAATGTGGCAGCATACAGCAACGCCGTCTGCTGTAGGACCCGCGTACGGTTCAGGTGTTGGCGTTCCATGCTCCGCTGGCTGTTGGGTGTGCAGTGTTTGGGTGCTGCCTATGTTGGAGTCACACATGGGGCCACCCATACGGTACACTTTACGGGTGGCCATGTTTGTGTACCGTCTATTTCACTGTGTGTGCAGGTAGGGAGGTGTCAGTCCATGGGGCCTACGCTGTCAGAGTATGTGCTATACGTTCCCTCTTTGCCAGGGCATAGGCATATTGGGTACAACTCCGTCTGCCTACTGGGGCTGGCACAGTGTGTTCATGGTCCTAAACCCTCTGTGCCTGGACTGGCCTTGGCAGTTGTGGTGGGCTTTGTGGCCCTTAACCATTATGTCCCTGCAGCAGCTGCTTCCGCAGGATCATATTATGTAGCATGGCACATACTATGAATATGTGGGCACATGTGCCTGGAGAGTACTGCAGGGCTCCACCGGATGTATCCAAGCACTGGAACCGTGATTTCAGCATCCCAAACACACGCTCTATGATTATTCTGGTTTGTGCGTGTGCCTCATTATGGCGTTCTTGCATGTGTGTGTGTGCATTTCTGATGGGAGTCATCATCCACGGCTCCAGTGCATAGCCAGCATCCCCCACAAGGTGGCCTTGTGGGATGTCCCCGCTGGCGAATACCTGGTACAGCTGTGAGGCATGCCAGATATGGGAGTCGTGGTAGCTTCCAGGGCTGCCAGCACACACATCCATGATAATGCCCTGCGCATTGCACACGACCTGGCAATTGATGGAGGGGAATCCCTTGCAGTTTATGTAGCGTCTACCCTGCTCCCCAGGTGGTGACTTGATTTGTATGTGCGTACAGTCTATCGCACCCAGTACCTCTGGGTATTGTGCCACACGGTGGAAGTGGCGCATATTGCTAGCCAACTCCTCCTGAGATCTGGGGAAGTATATATGCTCATTGGCATGTGGTAACATGGCATCCAGAAACTGGTGTAGTACCCTGGATGCTGATGCCTGTGAGATGCCCATTATATCCCCAGTTGGCCTTTGATAGGTACCTGTGGCCAGTATTTGCAAGCTTACACATACCTTTGTGTCCACTGGGATGGGCTCCCCTCTGTTGTTTCTTGTTCTCAGGCATGGCCGGCACAGCTCCACTATTTGCTGTGAAGTGTCCCTATCCACCCTGTAATGCTCTACTATCTCCAGGTCTTGTAGCCCCTGGTAGGTTACCCTTGGTCTGAACACTCTCCTTCTCCTCTGAGGCCTACGGTATTTGTCGGCACCCTCCTCCACAACTCCGTCTGTCTCTAACACATGCTGATGGATCATGGCCATGGCGGCACCCAACATGTACATTTTAAAAGTTCCCCGTGTGTTTACACCTATAGTGCAGCGTTTGGGAATACACGGCTGTGTGTTGTGTGCATTCACACTTTATACTGTTGTGCTGTACACCCGGTGATGTCATAGGGTGTGTCTGTGCAGCCGTATCTGGGGATTATCTTCTGTGTTTTACCGTTGGCACTGCAACGCTGTTGCCTTTGGTGTTGCATTACTCTTGCCTGCATTGGATTAGCTTTCGGCCTTACCTTACTGTTTCTGCACGTTGCGCCTCCTATTTCCTGGCTTGCATCCTGCAGAGCCCTCTCATGTGTAGTTTCTGGGACATGGCATGTCGTGCGTTTTTTGTGCCGCCGCCGTTATGCTGCCTGTCTACTTGGCTCTGCTGTGTCAGGTCTTCACTCTTTGCAATCTGCTACCTCCCCTACTTTCTTTGCATTCATATGCCTCCCCTATCCCGTTTTGCAGGTTTCTGCATACCGAGTTGTCAGCTGGCGCCGATTGGCCTTCGTGGGTTGATTACTGTTGATTGCTCATTACTACTCCAATTACACTGCTTCTGCATTTCCTCATATTCTCAACATCACCTTCCTGTATCCGATGTTGTTTGCAGGGCGAGCGTCACATGACTGGGTTAAGGGAACGTAGTCATCCTCGTGCACATGCACCTCTGCGCGCATTGTGTGCTCTCAGCTCAACTATTTCCACACACGCCGGTCCTGCAGCTGTGCTGTGCAATGTACAGCCCAGGTTTGCTGGGCTCCAATGTGCTTCCTCCTACAGTGGCACACCCCTCTGCAGGTGACATGTATTCCCTCTGAGCCACTCCTCGATGTATTGGGTTTTGCGATTCAGTATTATCTGCCTCATTTGCATGGCATTGACTACTAATTCATAGTTACCAACACTGCGACTCTTTGACAACCCTTGCACCGTGGATGTGGCTTTCCATGCATAACATGGTGTATTGTGGCTGTGAAGCTGATGTGTATTACAATGCTGTTTTATGACATTGTCATATTATTTCATTGTTTAGCACCTTCCGCAGACATGTCCTGGGGTTCTGCTGTGAGTTTCTGTGGACATACCATTTATGTTATTATTTACATGTTGTGCATGTTTTCTTTTGACATTCTCTGTGTCTTTCGCCATTGGCATATGACAACAGTGTGATACCTGACGTTGACAGCCTTCCGTTACTCCTATGTTATGTTTGGGTAAATGTAAACCGTTTTTTTTTGGTTTACATTGCCGTGCCCTTATGCTACGCCTGCGCCACTTCGTGGATCGCTATATGCCTTCATTTGCATGGTGCAACACCGCACATGGGGTGTTTAGCATACCTACGCCAGAGGCGGCGCAGATCCGGCGCACGCCGGTAGTGCACGTGGGATTGGATCATACCTAAATCGCTCAGCGGCCATATTTGGCGTTGTAACGCCTACGCTATGCGTCCGCCTGGCGCAACGTTCATGAATCCCGGGGATATATATATATATATATATATATATATATATATATATATATATATATATATATATATACAAATATATTCAAATATATGTATTTATATACATCTGTATATTGCCTTTATATATGGTCTTATACAGATCTATCTGTATATATATATATATATATATATATATATATATATATATGTGTGTGTGTGTGTGTGTGTGTGTGTCTATATATATATATATATATATATATTTATATATATATATTTATATAAATATATATATACATATATATATATATATATATATAAATATATATATACATATATATATATATATATATATGTATATATATATATATATATATATATATATAGATATCTATAAATATATGTGCATATATAGATATATATATATATATATATATATATATATATATATATATATATATGTGTGTGTGTGTGTGTGTGTGTGTGTGTGTGTGTGTACTTATATGTATATATATATATATATATATATATATATATATATATATATATATATATGTACATATATATTTATATATATGTATATGTGTATATATGGGTCTACTGCTTTTAATCGAATTCCACTTATTCGAAAAAGAGCAGTAGACCTTTAAGTTACATGAAAGTGCACTTATTCAAAAGTGCACTTTCGCAAAACCCCTTTCAACGAACCAGTAACAACATAAAAAAAAAAAAAAAATTGAAGACACTTTCTAACATTACATTGAGTGGGGTCTTTGCCCCCCACCCCCCAACTTAAATATACCAACTCCAAGATCACACTACAGTGGGGAAACACATAAATTCCCTTTCCCCACTGTAGTGTGCTTTGGCACCTGTGTTACTTAACAGTTCGTTGAACCGTTCTTCGCAGAAGTGCACTTTCGCGTAACTGAGGGTCTACTGTTCATTTTTGAAAAAGTGAGTTTTCGATTATTTACTGTAGACCCATACATATATATATATATATATATATATATATATATATATATATATATATATATATATATATATATATATATATATACATATGTTTATCACATGTCCAGAACATACCTCAGTACCAGTAGTCATAACCTCTTAGTGCAAGGGGATGTCATATAAGTATTGCAGGTAAAAATGTAGACTGTTGCTACTGTAACAGAGGTTGTCTTAACAGAAATGCTGTATGTGAGAAGTCACATCTGCTATTGACATGTACGCCATCAGTTACTGACATCCTAAGATCATCATAGTACAGTACCACAGATATCACAGTAATGGTCCTGTGGAATGCAGCAGAGATATGACCAATAAATGTGGACAGTCTGACACACTCTGGTCAGTCCAGAGGTATAGACAGAACCCCTTAGTGCAAGACGTGTGGACCATGCCTGACAAAGTGGATGTTAACAGCCATGTAAATGGGGATATGACGTAAATACTGGAATTGATATGCTCACACAGTTTATGCATTCACACATTCCTATCTATCCTGACACATTATAACTGGAGGAGCAGAAGTCACACGCCCAGGTACTACCCACTAGTTAGTGACATACATCTATACAGCATCCCGCTGCTTTGTCAGAAATACACAACAGTTATGTTGGCCCGGCAGCAGTATATCTGACAAATATCTGAACGTAACATCACACTGGGTAAGTACACTGAGCTGCTAGGCATGTCACAAAGCACTGTGCAAACTACAGGCAGACTGCCACAACACTGGCCGAAATTTCTTATGGGGGAATACACGTGTACCAGCAAATATAGCAGGCTCTACAGGCATGTAACACCATGGAGTAACAGACACCTGTGTGTAAGCGCAGGTGTCTGTAACACCATGGAGTAACAGACACCTGTGTGTAAGCGCATACCCACAACCAGTCTGAACACAGCCACTGCCACATATGGTATGAGTGCTTAATATTGCAGTATATGGACTGTCTGATCAACACCATCCTCATATGTGCAACTCACACTAGCCCTACATATTCTGGGCCAATACACAATGTATTTCAATGCCTGACTGTGGTATGGGACATGTGTGAGTTTGGCCTTACAAACATGTTCACCGATAGGTTACTATACACTGGAGCAGCATGCAACATCAGATAGAACAGAACCAAGAACAATGACATCTACCACAATCTGTACACAGGCCAAGGTACATAATCACAATACACTCTCTGTCGACAATCACCATAATTACACAGACCTCACTACTGTACACACTACAACAGAATGTCCAGGTTTTGTCCTCACATATAAGCCCTACTATACATAACATGTCTAGCAGTCTGATATCTCACTGGCTTGTTATCAGGTATGAAGTCAATAAATAATGGTGTACTGAACATATGCATATGAAGGATCTACAAACATTTAAATGACATCAAGAATAAGAAATAAACCAATGCCATGTACAAACATAGCATGGAATGTGGAGAGGCAAAATTCTCCTTTTTGTCCTTGAAGGGGGGGGTGAAAAAAAGACATCAGAGGGGGCCTTTGTGAGGAGAGGATTGAATACAAAGAAATGTGGTGGCAATTGACACTGGAGGCAGCATCTCCCCCTGGTCTAAATGAGACCACCTCTATTAAATCTTTGTTAAAAATGAGAGCTGCTAAATTGTAACAGAAAAAATGTTAGAATACTTTTTCTATCTCTTTCTTTTCATTGTGTTTAATAGTGGTGCATATGTTTGGCCAGAAGTGGGAGCTTGAACAATTCTTAATGTAACACAGCAAATGCATATTTTAAATTAATATATTATGGTTTTTAAACTACGTTTTTTAAACTATGTTATTTAACATGTTTTTAACTCAAGTTTTCTGACGATGTATCATTGAAATTAAGTTTTTAATAGGGACAAGTTTTTAATGTTTATTTAAGACTATAAAATAGATTTTTTGGTACGTACTGGGAGCTTAAATTTTTAATGAGGTAATTGTGAATGTCATTCAAATGGTTTTGTTCAAGTCTGATAGGTTGGAATGTTTTTTAGTGGGGAACCAATGTGTTTAAATAAAGACTGATTTAGTAATGTCATTATCTGAAGAAGTTACAGCTACTATGAAGAAAAACATGTAGGAGATTTTGTGCGTTTATGCTTTTCATTGAGTTGTTCTGCAAGTTGGAATAGAAGCACAACAGAATGCTTTGTTTTCCCTGGATTTTTTTTTCATTTCATTGTACTGGTTATAGTTGTGGCTTAACCATAGGCTGCTGTTTCATTTGAACATATGCACCTCTTACTGCATGACATATGTACAAAGGTTGAAAGATTTGTGGCTGGAGGCACAAACACAGGGTCAATATTGACATGTTGCTGTGATAAACTCATACATTTACTGGTGTAACAGGGTTTGTTGTGACATATGTCTGCTGAGGGATATGAAGTCAGTAACTCTCATGGCTGTCACCATGTACTGACTGCAATCCCTAGACTATGCTACTGCATTTCTAAAGATAGGTCATCTGTGAGTAACACAATACATGTAAGACTCCAAACACTGGCCAGTCTGCAGATAGCCCTACAGGTGAGAGTTTCCTCAACCACAAAACACTGTATTGACAGGTATTAAATCATGTGGACCAGCCATATCCACAAAAACCCTGTTAAACCAACATTGCATCAAATGTAGAAGTGCAAGACGTACATTCTGCCCTCATGTCTGGAACACCCCCCTCCTCTTGGCCTGTCTGCACTGTGTATGTTGGAAGAGGTATATCCCACTACCCTCTGTGATGCTGTTTGCCAAATACCAACATGAAGTCCTGCTCACAGTGAATGAAAAAGGCCAACACCCACATGATGTTCCTAGTTATAGGAGTGTGTTTCCATGCAATTGGCTATGGGAATGTTACCACAGTTTTTTCCACATGCAATCAGCAAGTGGGGGACTGCAAGTTGTGCACAGGCCATCAGGTGATCATGAGCATCACTTACAAAACACAAGCTGCTGCCTAAGCAAACAGGTGTACTTTTCCATATCCACCAGACAGGGAGTGAGAGATACAAAGTAAGAAAGGAAGGGGGTAGGAGAGTAAGAGTTAAGCATGTTTGTGTCACACACTTACCAGTATGGGGTTTCAAACCCCTGCCTGACTATGTATTCCTATTACAGTTTTATGCAGTTATTGCATGTGCTACAGAGCTTACATGCTGGTAAGCTGTTCAAAGGTATATTTGAAGGTGACTGTCATCAGTGACAGTGATAAAGGAGGGATAAGATAGGTGTAGTACATGTGCCTGTCTACAAAAGCAGGTGTCAAGGAAGACACAACCACACTCTCTCAGGGACTTACACACATTATCACAGTTGGCAGGGCCAGGATTAGAACTCCTAACTAGCTAGTCTGCTACACTACAGTGTTACGCAGGTATCACATGTACCACAGAGGTTATCAGACTGATAAATGGGCAAAGGGTATGTCAAGCTGACTGACATCAGAAGGCATGCTTCAATAGGGCAATGGGAGGTGTAGTGAGTGTGAATGACTTCAAAATCATTAATCTCCACATACACACCGACACAGATTTGTCAGTCCTGGCATGCATGAGTTCATTGCTTCACAGGTTTGTAGTGGTTGATTGTGCCAGAAGGCTCTACAAGTCTAGGCAAAGGGTATACCTTGGCATCAGGCCACATGACAATGCTCTGCAGTGTGGCTCAGGGGTGTAGACCCTGGATTGGCCCACACAGGTGGGTATTGTATTCACCAGCTACTCATCTGGGTTACTATTGTGGGTAGCTAGTGGTGTGCAATGCTTGTCATGTATGTGCTCTATATTCCATAACACAGATGGTGTCCAGGATGTGCACATGTCCCACATGCATGTTCTGTGACATGTGGAAGTGTACCTGGGGTGTCTGGGGCATGTTGTGTGGACATATTGTTATCATCTTATGTGGCATTCCTGACCTCATGTGTTGAGAACTGACTATGGAACTGAGATTGATCCTGCACCTACATTGACAGCAAGATACAGGTATTCACTAGTGTTGGTGGCATCTGTCCATACAGGTCATGTGTATTAGGCATGGTATTTCCTTTGTGAGTTACATTTGCTGACTCTACAGTTGTTGCAGGCGTCCAGTAGGGAACATAGCAAAGGACCACTGTAAGCAATTATTTGCCTATTGTAGGGATGGAACAGGGTGTCGTGTCTTCTGTAGTCCACTGCAATAATATCATGGTTACTATCTGTGGGCAATATGCAGGGAACTACCAACATAGTGGTTGTTGGCTAGCCAAGTGTGTTTGTGTATGAGACATGGGTGGGAGAGTATTCTCTGGGTAATACAAGGGTTGCCTATATTGTTCCCCAATCCATAATGTCACATGTAGGGGTATGGATTGTCTATACTAGCATCTCTGCATTTTGACATCTGTTGTCCTTTAAGGTGGGCATTGAGACATATAATTGGTCCTCCATATAAGACATTTTCAAAACCCACCCCAGAATAAGTCCTGTTATTACACAATCAAAGCTACCTCCACACAGGATACTGATGACAAACACACACTTCTACTACAGTGTACAGCATTTATCATATGCACCACAGAGCTTATAGGGCTAGTCTTTTCCCCAAAGGTGTATTTCAAGGTGAATTACATCAACAACCTTGCAAGGGGAATGGAAAGTGTATTGACTGTGAATGGTCTCAAAGCATTGATCCCTACACAGACAGACAAACACACACACACACACACACACACACACACACACACACACACACACACACACACACACACACACACACACACACACACACACACACACAGAGTTTCACAATTGCCATGTCTGGGATTTGAACTCCTACCTAACAAGTGTATCACACTGTAGCATTATGCAGTTACAGCACACGCCATGGAGCTTATAGGGCTAGTCCTTCCCCAAAGGTGTTTTTCAAAGTGAATGTCATCAACAGGCTTGCCAACGTAGGGCAATGGAAAGTGTAGTAACTGTGAATGGCCTTAAAAGCATTGATCCCTACACAGGCAAACAAACACACACACACACACACACATGCAGGCACACACACAGACACACACACATGCACTCACGCACACACACACACACACACACACACACACACACACACACACACACACACACACACACACACACACACACACACACACACACAGAGCTATGGAGCTTATAGTGCTATTCCTTCCCCAAAGGTATATTTCAAGGTGAATGACACCAGCAGGCTTGCCATAGTAGGGCAATGGAAAGTTTAGTGACTGTGAATGGCCTCAAAAGCATTGATCCTTACACACACACACACACACACAAACACACACACACAGAGTTTCACAGTTGCCATGTCTGGATTATGACTCCTACCTAACTAGTACATCACACTATGGCATTACGAAGTAATAGCATGCCCCAGAAAGCTTATAGGGTTACTCCTTCCCCAAAGGTGTATTTCAAGGTGAATGACATCAGCAGGCTTGCCAAAGTAAGGCAATGGAAAGTGTAGAGACTGTGAATGGCCTCAAAAGCATTGATCCCTACACAGACAAACAAACACACATATACAGAATTTCACCATTGCCATGTCTGGGATTAGAATGCCTACCTAACTAGTACATCACACTACAGCATTACGCAGTTATAGCACATGCCGCAGAGCTTATAGGGCTACTCTTTCTGCAAAGGTGTATTTCAAGGTTAATGACATCAGCAGGCTTGCCAAAGTAGGGCAATGGAAAGTGTAGTGACTGTGAATGGCCTCAAAAGCATTCATCCCTACACAGACAAACACACACACACACATGCACACACACACACACACACACACACACACACACACACACACACACACACACACACACACAGTTCACAGTTGCCATGTCTGGGATTAAACTCCTACCTAACTAGTATATCACACTTTAGCATTATGCAGTTATAGCATGTGCCATGGAGCTTATAGGGCTAGCCCTTTTGCAAAGGTGTATTTCAAGGTGAATGACGTCAGCAGGCTTGCCAAAGTAGGACAATGGAAAGTGTAGTGACTGTGAATGGCCTCAAAAGCATTGATCCCTACACAGACAAAAACACACACAGAGTTTCACAGTTGCCATGTGTGGGATTAGAACTCCTACCTAACTAGGGCATCATACTAGAGCATTATGCATTTATAGTATGCACCACTGAGCTTATAGGGCTATTCCTTTCCCAAAGGTATATTTCAAGGTGAATGACATCAGCAGGCTTGCCAAAGTAGGGCAATGGAAAGTGTAGTGACTGTGAATGGCCTCAAAAGCATTGATCTTTGCACACACACACACACACACACACACACACACACACACACACACACACACACACACACACACACACACACACACACACAGTCTCACAGTTGCCATGTCTGGGATTAGAACTCCTACCTAACTAGTACTATACACTACAGCATTATGCAGTTGTAGCACATGCCGCAGAGCTTATAGAAATTGCCCTTTTTGCAAAGGTGTATTTCAAGGTGAATGACATCAGCAGGCTTGCCAAGTAGGGCAATGTAAAGTGTAGTGACTGTGAATGGCCTAAAAAGCATTGATCCCTACACAGACAAACATACACAGAGTTTCACAGTTGCCATATCTGGGATTAGAACTCTTATCTAACTATTATATCACACTACAGCATTACACCGTTATAGCATGTGCCACAGAGCTTATAGGGTTACTCTTTTTCCAAAGATGTATTTCAAGGTGAATGACATCAGTAGGCTTGCCAATGTAGGGCAATGGAAAGTGTAGTGACTATGAATGGCCTCAAAAGCATTAATCCCTACACACAAACAAACACACAGAGTCTCACAGTTGCCATGTCTGGGATTAGAACTCCTATCTAACTAGTACATCACACTATAACATTATGCAGTTATAGCACATGCCACCGAGCTTATAGGGATAGCCCTTCTGCAAAGGTGTATTTCAAGGTGAATGACATCAGAAGGCTTGCCAAAGTTGGGCAATGGAAAGTGTAGTGACTGTGAATGGCATCAAAAGCATTGATCCCTACACAGACAAGCAAACACACAAACAGAGTGTCACAGTTGCCATGTCTGGGATTAGAACTCCTACCTAACTAGTACATCACACTATAGCATTATGCAGATAAAGCACGTTCATAGGCTCATAGGTTCATAAGTAGGTACTAGGCTACTGGCCCTAGGGCCTATATAAGCCTAGCCAAAAGTTACCTTGGCTTTCGCCACCCAAGAAAATTATTTTCCTGTGCCACTGTCGAGCAGAGCCACAGAATTTCTTATCTCCCATCCAATCAAAAAGATTTTTCTTGAAGAGTGCTAATGAGGAGCTTTGTTTCATATAGATAGGTAGTTTGTTCCAGAGTATGGGAAGTCTCTGGGGCAGGAATCTATCCCTCCAGCATGTTCTGTTTATTGTGGTGACAAGGTTTAGGTCCCTATAGCATGTAGCTCATAGGGATTTCTTTAAGTGGAGCATGTCTAAAAGCTTGGGGTTTGACATAGCTTTGTGTGTTAGGCAGAGATCGCCTCTGAGTAGGCGATATGCAATGGAGTAAAGCTGCAGTTTTTTTTAGACGGTCTGCATAGGGCATCTGCTTGAGGCTGGTAATCTTCTTTGTGAGGTATTTCTGTGGCCTTTCCAGTTGTTGTAGATGTACCATGGAGATTATAGGGCTACTCCTTCATGTACATCCATCAACATGACAGTATGGCCGTATCCTGCTGTAGCCATACCTCACAGCTGTACAGATTCACACAGGTTACCTAGAGGCAGGGCTCATATTTCTGGTCATTACCCCTTCACAGTGTGGTTTCTGAGCATGTTTGTAGCCACCCATTCCTGTGTTTGCAGGCAGGGATAGTATTTGCACACATCTGAGTTTCAGACTTCACACACTCCATGATGTCCATGCTTCTACCCCCCCCCCATTATTCTATCCTTTTCAGAACATTATGCAAACATTATTTGATAAGTATCCCTATAGTTAGGACTTCATCCCAGCAGTATTTAGGAGTTGGTCCACAGTTCATGCAGTAGGACGTGGTGGACATGCTACTGGGATTTGTCAACATGGCCTTGCATTTGTGTTCTGTGGACTGTGTTATATTATTATTTGGGAGTCCATGAGATAACATACATTGGCAGTACGGGTGAGACACAGGCATTTGACAGAGGACTGTAGGCCATTTGGTAGTGATGCAGGCCATCTGTAGCAGGCTGGTGCATTGTGTCACACCTACAGTCCCCAGGCTGCAAGCCACTATATTCCCCTGGGGTGACAGGGTAGGTGTGCAAGGTGTTAATGTCAATAGTTTTTGTCCTTAATGATCCATTGGTGTGGATGCTGGCAGGGTGCTCCTTACAGCTAGGGGCACACCTACATGGGACACCTCTTCAGCATGCTGCAGTCTGTGGATATTCCCATAAAGAGGTGGGGGTCATATTGTACTCATTCCCAACAGCGGCGATAAGACCTGTGAGGTACCCATGGCTGATGGTGGGGTGAGCTGGGTGCATGTGTGCTATGGAAGCTACTTACAGCTGACTCACAGATATACATGGGGCATTCCACGTATGCTGGCTTGTACAGGGACATCAGCAGTTTCACAGTACTTCATACCTGTGCCTTTTGTGGTCTGCCAGTGTTTGGCCAGACTAAATCAGTATTCCATACTACACAGCCAACTAATGTGCTGCTACCCTGTATGTACAATTCCAAAGGTGTGTTCATTTGACAGCAACATTTTATACACTCTCTATCTAGGGTACTTCCACCTGTGTACTGTTTCTATGTCTGGGCCCACATTCATGACCTGTCCATCTTTCAGATGGTGACAGATATTACTTCCGAACAATTATTATGGATTACTGCTGGACTGGGTCTTGCTGGAATGCATTGTGTTTGGCACTGCAGTTGTGAGAACTTGGCCCTGTCATCAACAGTACTGGCCATTGGCCACCGGGACACACCCCTCCATGCCTACATGCTGACCACTTTCACACAATATACAACACAGAACAACCTAACACAGATCCCTGCATATTGTACACATGCTACAATCTATCCTGCTACTTTGGCCAGCTCAGGTAATCTGTGCTCTACTGTTATTATACCTACACATACATGTTACTACATTTCTACATAGGATTGTGGAGGGGCACACCTGACAACTGTAAACATTTGCTATTACTGTACTGGTATTTCAGGTACTCCATTTCATTATTTATTCTGACCTATCATGCAGACAAGAGGCATATCAGTGTACTACAGTTCTTAGGTTTTATTGGCCTACATTTCAGTTTCAGACTTCTTATCCTTCAGAACTAACATCCCACTGCCTGACCTGTTGTAGTCTATCTGTGTAGGTCTGGAGGGGGGCTGTAATCCATAGCTATCAATCAGAGGCCTTAGCACAGCCTTTCTTTGTGTTTGTCTACACCTGCCCTTCTGGCTGAGACTTTTGTTTGGTAAGTGAGCCTCACTCACATGCATGTGTGAGTCCTATGGAAACACATTTGGCCCACCACATGTCCTGCAGTGGGTTTTGTCACCTTGTCTAGTACTGCTTACTATGTTGACACCAGTATTTGTTAAGGATTTCATGCTGCCAATATAGGTGTCTACTATCTGCTGGCATCCCATTCAGCCACCCAATTCCCTAACATGCTCACATCCATACCATAGATACAGGTAGCAGAACATACTACTACATTCAGAAATTGATAGTGAGTGTGAATAACCTTGTGGCTGTGCCAGTATTGAGGATGGTGCTGGAGGGCTGACTATGTCGGATGCACATAGTCCACTCCCTATACATGGTTAAGCACAGGTTGTGTCATGTTTGGCATCACTTTTACTGCATGTGTGAGTCAGACTGAGGTGTTTGTCCCTCGGTTCCCACCATGTCAGTGTATGTGCTATGCATTGCATCTTTGCCAAGGCCTGGGCATACTGGGCATGCATCTTTCTGCCTACTGGGGCAGGCTCAGGTTGTTCCTCCTCCAAGTCACTCTGTACCTGTGGAGGCCTTGGCAATGGTGGGATGGGCTGTGTGCCCCTGCCCCATCCTGTTCCTCCTGCAGCTGTTTCCACAGGATCATATTGTGTATCATGGCACATACAATGACAATTTGGGTACATGTAGCTGTTGAGTACTGCAAGGATCCACCGGATATGTCCAGGCACTGGAACAGTGACTTGAGCATCCCAAACACATACTCTATTATGATTCTGGTCTATGCATGTGCCTCATTATGGAGTTTTTGTTCGGGTGTGTGGGCATTTCTGATAGGTGTCATCAGCCACAGCACCAGTGCGTAACCAGCATCCCCCACTAGGAGGCCATATGGGATGTCCCCATTGACAAATCTCTGGTACAGCTGTGTCATATGCCAGATGTGGGAGTCATGATGGCTTCCAGGGCTGCCAGCACACACATTCATTATTATGCCCTGGGCATTGCACATGACCTGGCAGTTGATGGAGGGGAAGCCCTTATGGTCTATGTAGATCCTACCCTGATTGCCGGGTGGTGCTTTGATGTGTATGTGCGTGCAGTCTATAGCAACCACTACCTCAGGGTATTCTGCTATTTGGTGGAAGAGACACATATTGCTGGTCAATGCCTCACAGGTGTTGAGGAAATACATGTGCTCATCAGCATGTGCTGACATGGCATCCAGGAACTGGTGGAGTACCCTGGATGCTGATGCCTGTGAGATCCCCATGATATCCCCAGTTGGCCTTTAGAAGGTACCTGTGAATAGTATTCTTATGCCTACACATACCTTGGTATCCACTGGGATGGGTTTCTTTCTGTTGGTTCTGTGTGAGACATGGCCAGCACAGCTCAACAGTTTGGTGTAGGATGTCCCCGTCCACCCTATAACGCTCCACTATCTCCAGCTCATGTAGCCCCTGGTAGGTTATCCTGGGTCTGTACACTCTTTTCCTTATCCTCATTGTGGGTTGGTCATCAGCATTCTCATCCTCTTCCACATGTTAATTTATGAGAGCGAATGCAGCCCCTATCATTTTCTTGCTTTTTTAGATAAAATTTCCCCATTTGTGTAGACCGGTGGTGAAGAGTTTGTGGGAAAAACCAGAGGAAAAAGTGTTTGCATAGTTTATAGTAGTGTAGTGGGCTGGGCTGCTGCCTGTGCAATTGGCTGATTCGGATAATTTCACCTGTCAGCTATGCTAGTTCTCCTTGATTACCTTCCTACTGCTGTTTTCCCTTCCCATTGCCTTCCTGTTTAAGTCCAGGGGCACGCCACGCAAACCCAGTGCTCAGATGTGAATGGAGCTGCTATTTCTTGGTTTCATTTTTTTTGTTTGTTTAAAACCCAGTGTGTGACGCACACACCCATTTAAGCAGTATAAATAGTGCTAGGCAGCTTCAGACACCCCCCCCCCTTCCTTAGCTCTGCTAAGCTAAGGGCAAACCTGTGCCACAGAGCTCCAATAAGCTTACAGTATGCCTGACACATCCTTCTATGATGTCAGCTAGCTCTTAGGCTTGCACCATGGTTTTCCTGCACCTACACGGTTGGGTGCATGCTAGCCATGAGGGGAAATCTGTGATTCAGTATCATTCCCCTCATTTGCATAGAATTGCCTGCTAATGCCTAGTTACAAGTCTGACACTAAGTCTTCTCCATTAGCAACCACTATTCACTGGCCTTGTTGTCATCTGCCTGCCTTTGACTACAATGGCAAAATTGTAATTTTGCATAAAAAGTTTTTTTAAGGTTTTAGTTTTATTTTCAAGCCGATCCCATTTGTGTGCCACTGCCCTATGCTTAAAAGGTTGAAATCGCCTCAAAAAAATAAAAGTTATTTTTTGTTATTTTGAAACTGTTTTCCATGCCAGTGTGCCAGTGGCCATATATTTGGCCATTGGCATGCCTTCCATATTATATACACCCTTTATTTGGAGTTGTCATGGCTCCGTTTTGTAGTTTGCAGAAATGTACTTGGTTGCTAACTGAATACATTTCTGCAGGTTACACTAATCCTGCACAGATGGCTGCCAGCTTTTTCAATTGCTAATTCACCTCATTTGCATGTTTTTTACCTGTGAATGAGGTAATTAACATAAGTAGCTGTGTCAGTACAGGAATAGTGCAGGAGCGCTCATGCACGTCCCAGGAGCTTCTTCCTGGATCTCTCGGCGGCCGTATTGCCTCCAGCAGCTCTTGCGCTATTCCTGCACACCATGCAGAGCTTGCTGAATCCCAAGGAATGCATAACATAAATTAATCTAAAACAGCATAAGAGAAAGCAGCAAAATAGACAACATGTCCTGCTCAGACAGCAAAACTTTCTGGCAAAGAGGTAATCCAATGGAATACATTCAGAATGTCCAAAGGTTGAAACACTGAACAGTATAAGAATGAACACAAATAGTTGCAACAAAAAACAGACTTGAAGCATGCTGTGTGGAAACTGCACCCTTCACACCCTCAGCTATGTATACATACTTACTCCATGATCATGCTATATTGGGTTAGTGGGGAAAGGGCAAACATCCAATCCACACTGTACTGAAGTCTCCTACAATAAGCTACCAGCTAGTTTAGCACTTCTGAAAATGCTGGTAACACATGCTTTTGAGTTATTGATCTTCAACCTTTTGTAGATGATCTTTTCCTGTTTGGTGTTTCGGCTTTTCTATATTCTGACTGTATCCTAGTTCAACATACAGCACAGAAAAAAAACATCAAACAATGAGATGATGAAATAATGAAATGCATCTTACAGAGAACTCTGCAACATTTTTTTCAAATGTATCAACATCATCCAGAGCCATCTAAGATAAGAACATTTTCTTAATTTACTGTACTTGTACATGCTTTATACAGTGACCCCTACTGTTTTTGTGCCTTTTTGAAGTGTTTATTTTGTTTTATGGCACAAAGTAATTTCTGTGTTTGTTGACTTTTCTTGTTCTGTTTGTCTCCAAATTGCCTTGCAGGAGGGCAAATTAGGTATGTACTAAGTTGCTTGGTAACTGATTGTTGTGCGTTGTTTAATCTGCACTTGAGAGTTGTTTTTGCTGGGCTTTTACATTAAGAAATTCCAGGATCATTCATCGTGTGAAGAAATGTCTTTACTTGATCTCTCAGAGTTGTATCACTCACAGGAGCTCAAAGTGTGGTTGTTTATTGGCTAGAAGGCACAGGAGTCTGTCTGCGAGCGCTATGTATGTCCTATAATTCTGGCAAGTTTGTGCAGAGCTGTCCACTGAGCAACAGCAGTTAACTTTGTCCTGTATTTTATCAAATGCCTAGACATAAAAGTTTCACTAAAAACTTAGGAGTGTGTCAAAAATTTGCAACTGGTGTGGCATTGTTTGGAAATAAGCTTAGAGCAGTTAACTTGCAGATGGAATAGCAATACCATACTCTACCACTAGGTAAGATCTTGCCCTTAATAGTAAACACAAAAAACTCAAAAGAGTGTGGAAGCTATAGTACAATGTTCCAGTTTTGGTATCTTGCCCTTAATCCTGAAAGCTACTTTTTGTTTCAAAAATGCTGCCATATCCTAACACTATATGACATCTTGCCTTTAACAATAGAAACTACCCTAGGAGACCCATGTCAAAACCAAATCTTGAATCTTAAACAACCTACCCTATTACAGGACTGGACAACATGGATATGCAATTTCCAAATGTTTCCATGGCCAGCTTGATAAATTTTGGCATCCTAAGGCAAAGTAGCAATAGTCTCATGTTGTCAGACAGCCATTTAATCATTAAAGAAAATAAAATAAAACAATAAGTGGTGTGGCTTTTAATAGAAAGACCAGTAAACAAAAAAACAAACTCTAAAAATGGAGGGCCACCAAGAGTAAAAAATATATAAATTGTATTGACTGCTTTCGTCTCAACATACAGACTTCATCAGAATGAATGACACAGCTTAAACGGCACATATCAAGTTTCCAAATTGTTGATAAAGGACCAGAATTGTAAAACCTGTTGCAGAATCTATGGTCAATGCTTGGCTTAAATTAAAATAGA
Organism: Protopterus annectens; assembly: GCF_019279795.1. Classification (NCBI taxonomy): domain Eukaryota; kingdom Metazoa; phylum Chordata; order Ceratodontiformes; family Protopteridae; genus Protopterus; species Protopterus annectens. Next base: position 1,236,501,892 of record NC_056733.1, on the reverse strand, counting down.
ATAGTTTGCTCATTTGGCAAAAACATACTAAAAGTACATGGTTAATAGGCTTTGCACTAGTAGGGGGAATTAATATATTTAGGACTTGGAAGAATAGCTTAGTTTTATCCCAGCTTGGTCATAATTTGTAGCACTACAGGTGGACAAGATTTAAAGGGAAGAAAAAGCCAATCAAAATGTGAAGCACTTTTGTCACCTGCTGTGTACGCACAATCCACAACATACAAAAGAATGAATATTACAAACTGCAGGAGTTGACAGGTCTGAGACTGGTAAGCACAAGAAATTGGAGATAGCATTCTTGTCATGAGCAGTGCACCAGAAAGGTGATGATACAACCTAATAATCTGGAACATGAAGCAGAAATGCAGAGCAATGAGGCCAACCTATCAAAATAGCTTGGTGATCATTTGAAATAAGTAGACTCTGATATAGACCGGAATCTTTCATTAACCAGGAATGATGCCTAGGTACATAGAACAAATAATCTACTTCAAAAACTTGCTGACTAGTTTCTGTCATTCTAGGAGAGTCAGTATAAGACAGAAGTGGATGAGATGATTTATTGAACAGAAGGTACAGACCATCCCTTGCAAAGCAACTTGGATTAAGGCTTGCACATAGTGGCTAATGTCTTTGCTGCCCTGCAAAGTACCTTTTTTTGGCAGATTCAAATTCATAGTCTTTCCAATGCAGTAAATTCATCAGACCCCGGTGTAGACTAAATGGCAACAGCAGTGGTGTTTTCAGACTTGTCAAGGATCATTTCACTTCCATAGTCCCAGACACCCATCAATAGAAATCAATCCAGATCACCATTAAGTCAAGCTAGCAACTTGTAGCCTGCCACAAAATACCCTCCACATCATTATATAATCATATTTGATTCTTGAAAAGAACTTTCTATGAACAAGACCTCCATTGTTTGAGGCGACTTTGACTACCATGCAATTAACACAAGCACTTGTACTTACAGCATAGGTATGTCTCAACATTTTGGACTTATTTAGCAAAAAATCCCTTGAATAAATAAATAAATAATAAACCCAGCAGAGGACATAATATTCTAGATTTGGTCTTCATAAATATAGCCTTTCAAGTACTATTCCCCTGATGTCTCCTTCTCCATTTAATTCTGACCATAAACTTATAACATTTGCCTTCACAGTCTATAAACCATCTGAAACCATTTTATTAATTACCAGACACCAAACAAAATCTCAAAATTCACCTATAACAACAACACCCTAGATAGTGGCACAACAATCTGCTTCACAAAAGAAGCTCTACACCCACTTAAACAAATGCAATCAGCAGTCCCAAACAGATCAAACTACATTGAGAAAATCAAAAACAAAACATCATGGTGGCCTACTCACATAAATAAAGTTTAGTACAAGGGGATATAAATACTCCTTAAATTATACATCAGATCCAAAACTTATCCTAACAATGATAGTATTACAACTATTACCACAGAAGTGGAAAATATTACTAAAAAACACAGAATCTTAGTTTAACTTCTGAAGCTAAAGATCACGGCAAGTCTTTTTTAACTAAGGAAACTAAGGAACAATCCCCAATAATGCATGGAATTTATCCTAACTGGGATCTACCACTCTGACCCAAGCAATACCAATATAATAATAACAAAAAAAGAATAGTGAAAACTACATCCCCAAAAGATCTGTCTAGACTTCAAATATTTCAGAATCTCTTACATCCCTTATTATCACCAAGGAACATGTTCTGATGGTGCTATTCAAAAGAGATATACTGTCTCCTGGGACCTGACAACTTACCTAGATGCTTAATAGTACAAAACATAGTCTCAAAGAACCTCTCCCCAAACTCCTTAAACTAAGCTTAATCACAGAATTTATTCATAATTTATTTTATTTATTTTTATTTATTTATTTTTTTATTTTACATTTGTTGACCAGGCTAGTCCAACTGGATACATGTCCATTTTCAGTGGAGGCCCGGGTAGAAAAGCTCCAAGATCATGGTTACAAAAAAAACACATACAATTACAGAGTTGAGACAAATAGATACACTGACGTTTCAAGGCAAGATAAAGCAAGCAAGTAGTTATAAATATAATTAAAATGGGTACAGACTTTGAACAGAAGAACTAATAGGGCTATATTGTGGACTATTAGGTTATAGAGTTGAGTGGAAGCTTGGAGAGGCAAGGTAAGGTAGGGTCATTCACTATTAGTCTGGATTAGAGCAAGGGCATAACCATTGGGACTTTAAGAGAGCTCTGAGATGTACTTTAAATTGGTCCAGAGAGGACATAAGTCTTAGGCTGTTTGGGAGGGCATTCCAGGATTTACCAATGGAATTAGCATATAGTGCTTCACCACCGGAGTTGTTAGATTTAATGGTAAGAACTTGTAGACTTTTTGAGGACCTGAGGGAAGTAAGGTTGGAGTAAGGGGTAAGTAGTTTATTCAATGCGGGAGTTTTATCTGGATGGTTGATGATTTTAAAAGCCTCAGTGAGTTGGTTGAGTTTGAGAATATTAGGCAGTTCTAGCCAATCTAGTGACCTTAGGTTTAGGCAGTGATGTGTGCGATAGGGCATTCCCGTTATGAATCTGGCAATGTGATTGTAGGTAGTAGAAAGTTTATTGAGCTCTCTCTTATGGAGGAAGGAGAATATCGGGGAGGCATAAAGGAGTGTGGAGAGGAGGTGGGTACGGGCAATTGTTAGTTTGGTATGCGGGGTTAAGAAGGTCTTTATTCTATACATCGATCCGAGTTTTTTGTTGACCGACTTGATGGTTAGATTTACATGCATATCAAATTTAAGTTTGTGGTCTATAGTCACCCCTAATAGCTTGGTGTGTGAAACGGGGTAGATTATGGTACCATTATTGGAGGACACGTGGAAGGTTGGATTGTTAGTGTCAGGGGGATCTATACCTTGGGCGGCATTTGGAGTGGGGAAAAATAAAAGTAATTTGGTTTTGGTTGGGTTGAGTAGGAGTTTAAGTTCCATGAACCATTTTTCGAATGCGGAAAAGCAGTTTTGGGTTGTGACTTGGAGATTGGCAAGAGAGATGTCAGAGCAGATAAGGGTGGAATCATCTGCATATTGAATGCAGGTGGATTTAGGAATGATAGAGTGTAGACCGTTTATAAATAAGGAAAAGAGAAGGGGACCAAGGATAGATCCTTGGGGAACACCAATATTGGTGGGGAGTAGGTCTGATAGCTTATTTTGCCACTGAACTGCCTGTTTTCTGCAAGAGAGGTAGGCGTTAAACCAACTTATTGTTGGTTTACTAAGATGAAAGGTTTTCAGTGTGTGGAGCAATTGTTGGTGGTTGACCATATCGAAGGCTTTCGATGGGTCTAGAAAGAGCGCAGAGGAGATAAATTTGTTGTTGCGGTTGTGGTTGACTGAGTCAACAAAGGAGAGGAGAGCAGTGGTTGTGCTGTGATGAGGGCGGAAGCCGTGTTGGGTGTTGCATAGAAGGTTATTTTGTGTGAGGTAGGTAATAAGTTGTTTGTGGACACAGCGTTCTATTATTTTGGCTAGAGGAGACAGTATGGCTATGGGTCTATAGTTAGAAGTGTCAGTGGAGGACCCTCCTTTATGGAGGGGGATGATATAAGAGATTTTCCAAATAGAGGGAATGGAGGCTTCTGAAATGGTTCGGTTGATCAAGATTGAGACAGGGTAGGCTATGGCATCAGATGCTATTTGTAAGTATTTGGCTGGGAGCGAGTCAGCCGCAAGGGTGGTTGGTTTAAGTTTCTTCAAGAGGGTACATATATAGGAGGTGGGGATAGGTTGAAGGTTGAAGGTAGTTTGGGTTGGATCAATGGTTGAGGATACCACCGAGGGGGAAGTGGTAAGCTTACTGGCGAGGGACTGGATGGACTCGGTAAAAAAAGAATTGAAAGTGTTAGCTATTTCAATTGGATCTTTATCCATGAGTTTTTCAGGGGTGGGGGTAGTAGATTTACCTGGATGAAGGAGGTGATTGAAACCAGCCCAGAATTTTTTAGGATTATACTGATGTTTATCTTGGAGGTGACAGAAGTATTGTTTTTTATCAGACATAACGGCTGCTTTGGTTGAATTTCTAAGCTGCAGGAACTTGATGCGATCTAAGGGGGTTTTGTGGTTCTCCATTTGTTCCAGGCCAGGTCTCTGAGTCTAATTTTAGATTTAGTGTCTTGTGTTAGCCAAGGTGCTATACGTACCTTAGTTCTAGTAAGTCGCTTAGGAGCATGAGAGTCAAGTATCTTGAGGAAGGTGTCATTAAAGTGTGATACGCTCTCGTCTAAAGGTAGGATTTTTAGGATATGCCAGTTACAAGCCTTGAGATCAGCTAGAAATTTGTCTGGGACAAAATTCTTGCTGTTCCTCACTAGTCTAGTTATGGGAGGATTTGTAGTAGGACATTTCTGTTTTATAATAAAGGTGGCAAGGTGGTCACTGAGGTCATTAGGAAGGGTCCCTGCAGTATAGTTGTTAGGATTCTTATTAGTAAGAATCCAGTCTATGATGCTCTCCCTTTGTTGGGCATGACCTATTCTAGTGGGAGAAAGAATATTTTGGGAGAAACCATGTAAGTTAATGGGGAGAGGGTTTGATTGAGCAGAGTATAGAGACCAGTCAATATTAACATCTCCTAAAATTATAGTTTCTTGTGGATAGTTGTTGGCGAGCCAACTAAGAGTTTGTTCAAGGATTTCAACATTTTTGCCAGGTGGTAGGTAAATAACTAAGAGATTAATACTTTTTTGGTTGTTTAGAGATAGCTTCAGGGCAATCAGTTCCAGGTTGGGAACTTTTGGGGGTTGGAGTAAATTCATTGTGATGTTCAAGGTGTTCTTGAACATGACAGCCATTCCCCCGCCCTTTCTGGTTATTCGATCAGCCCTGAGGATGTTGTACCCAGGTGGAATGATTTCCTCATCCTTAGTGCTGGGTTTGAGCCAAGTTTCAGAGAGACACATGATGTCAGGAGAGTGGATTTCTAGCATGGCATGTAAGCTATGGACTTTATTATTAATGCTTCTAAGGTTAAGATGAATTTATGGTTCACCACAGTGGCTAGTTCCCCTCCAAAACAGTGTCCCCATCACAAGCCTTGGTAATTAAAGCCTCTTCAGTGTTAAAATCCATAACTATAAAGCTATGCAATATATCAGAATGGGACTCTTCAATTAAGATAACTCAAGTTAAATTCCTTGAGTGGTTCACATTAATTACTGACTAAAGTCATGATGTTCCATACAGCATATCTTGTCCTAAGCAAGACACCATACCCACTGTAATTATTGTAAGTAAGTCAATTGATTTAAAAACAGATACTAACATGATAAGATGTGTAGCCAACTTGTCAAATGACAAAAGCCATAAATGTTATGTGCCAAGTGTCTCATCTCTAAGCAGAAATGCAACAAGAAGAGTCCTTCAAGACTCTGTAGTAGGACATCTCCTTTTTGGTATTCTTCAATAACCTCCAAAATGAGAACTTGGACCTCTGATTTGCTAAGTTTGCAGATAATCATAACTGAGTGTTATTGTCAATATCCCCTCTGTCACTTGTAGTTTCTAGAAAGAGCTTATCCATGTTAATATCTAGTGTACTGAATATAGTTCATATGAACATTTCATTTGGAAAACAGCTCATAACCTCAAGATATAATTTATAATATAATTTAGGCAATACTATACCATAAATAAAAATGAAATCAGGGATCTTGATACCTGGCTTGATAGTCCCATTTCCTTTAATCATCACATGGCAACAGTAGTCAGAAAATCCTTCTACTTAGCATAACTTATAGTAAGGCGTATGTCATCCAGATCTAAATACATAATTGCTCTCTTATATTCAGTACTAATTAGAGTAATTATAAAGTACAATGTCCCAATGCCCCCTTTGGGATGCACTTCACTCGAAATGTCAAACAACTCAGAGTTTCCTAGTTAAGAACATTTCAGACCTAAATATCATAAGATACCAAGAGTCGATAGAAGCTGTATCCCTTTATTCAGTACTTTATTAACTGTTTAGTGGTGATTTTTGCCCTGCCTACCATACCATTAGAGATCCTGGTTTCTTTGATATCCTATATGTCAAGTCCAACAGCTTAGCAAACATAAGAACCAGGGACATCTTCACCAGCAAATAAATATAATACTGTTGAAAGATAGAGAAAGAGAGAGAGAGAGAGAGATAGTTCATTACACCATGTCTCCCACTTTTCTGGGATAAGCTATGGTCCCCTCAAATATACAAAAAACAAAGTCCAAACCTCAGAAAACAATGAACCGAACAGCCGAAAGTAATCCAATAGCAACCACTTTATTCACGAACATAAACCACAGTCTTGTCTTAAAGCGTGCAAAATACTCGTACACTTTTCGTCGCTTCAAAATATTGCAACTTCCTCAGAAGACAAAATACTATTGTGTGTGTTACATTTATATAGGGATTCTGTATATAATTAGCAGGTAATTATTGTTTAATTAATTATGTTAAGCATTTTTAACCTGTTCTTAACCAAATTTAAAGGAAAAAAGCACTTTCAATCCTATCCAATATTAAACCATTCTAATACATATCATTACTCATTACTAACAATAAAACCATTCATATTATTAAAAACTTTTAAAATCTTTTAAAACCTTTAATTTTCAGCAAATTTCTAGCCTATTAAGGAACAATTTTTGACATTCTACTACCAAGGGGAACCTATTCCTAAACAAGCAAATTTGTTAATTTTATTAACCATAAATTTAAAACAAATTCTACCTAAACATTTAAGTACATGAAAACAAGCCCATCAGTCCGCACGTAGTGAATATTTAATAATTATTTAATAATTTAATAAATATTTAATAAATATTTAATACATATTACCAGCGATATCGTAAACTAAGAAACATTCTAAAATATACATTATATTAAAATTGTATATGTGTTAAGATACCAAAAATATTTTACAAATATATATATATATGTATATGTATATATATACATTATTCTATCATTAATCAATTTATCATACCTATTTTTAATATTTTATTTTATTGTATTATATTTTATTATAAAATTTTATTATAAAATATAATGTATAAAATATAAAACAAAATAGAATAAAATTTGACCATAACGTTATATTGCAATATATATCCTTCAACAAATATTACCTTTCTAAATTTTTTAACCTCAGAATACACTTTATAGATGTCATTTCATTTAATCCAGGTGATTGATTTGCATTTACTGTCAATTGCCATATCAATTCTTTCTTTTCAAGTTTCAATGGCTCATATGGACATCTACAATCAGGTCCTACTTGGTCAATAACTTTAAACTTGAAATTATGACCGTCATTTAAATGACAGTGCCTAGCAAGGGCATTATCTAATTTAACTCTCCTAATACTATAAATATGCTCATAAATTCTCTCATGTAGTTTTCTGTCTGTTTTTCCTATATAAAAGGCTAAACATTTTTCACACTTTGCCATGTACACAACTTGTCGGCTGCTACAGTTAAATTTATCTACTATTTTATAGGTTCTATTCCTAATTTCAAAAGTATTACCTTCTTCGACATATTTGCAAAAATTACACATGTTACATTTAGTCATGCCCCCATTAGATCTGACCTTGGATTTTTTACTTTGTAAGATTTCTTTAAAATTTTGATTTCTTTTGTAGACCAATTTCGGTTTTTCTGGTAAGATATCACTAAATCCAGTATCTGATGTCAAAAGTTGCCAATTTTTATCCAAAATATTTTTAATATCAATTGCATCTAAATTAAAACAAGTGATAAAACTACAAATAACATTTGAACGTATTTCTTTCCTACCAGAATCCACTTGTTCATTATTTGTTGTTTGCATTGAACCTAATATCGGTGAATAAAACCCTTCCCATCTTTTATTTTTCACCTCTGAAGCTATTTTAACAATAAAATCCATTGGATAACCCCTCTGTACAAAAAACTTCTCAAGAAGTTTACATTCATCTAGAAAATCGCCATCCAGCGTAACCATCCTTGCTGCCCTAACGTGCTGGCCTTTAACAACTCCCTTTTTCTGGGACAGCGGGTGGCTACTAGAAAAATGGAGAAAAGTATTAGAATACGTCTCCTTTCTATATATAGTTGCTACATATCTCTGGTTGGTATAATCTTTTTTCAAGTTAACATCCAAGTAGTTAATGTTGTCCCTACTGGAATTACATGTAAACTGTAGAAAGTCAGTACTACAATTAAAAGTAGCCAGGAGCTTATCTAGCCCTTCAGCATCAGTTTCAACTACCATAAAAATATCATCAAGGAACCTCGTATAGAAGGTGATTTTATCCTTATTCTCTTCGATATCTAGGATAGTAGACCTTTCCCATCGTGCCATTACTAGGTTTGCAATACTGGCACCGCATGGCGAACCCATAGCGACACCAATCTTTTGATGGTAGATTTCTTTCTTAAATAAAATGAAATTATAGGAAAGAACTGTATCAATCAGTTCTTCTACCAAATTAATCTCATCATCTGGTGCACCTAAGATTCTCATCATGTCACTTACCCATTCTGTTGCCATATTGTGGGGGATACAAGAATATAGGTCTTTAACATCTATTGTTACTAACAGTCCCGTAGCTGAGAACTGTAAGCTGTTCACAGACCTAAGAAAGGACCATGAATCCTTCGAAATTTGTTTTTCTAACTTAATATATTTCTGAAGTATTTTGTCTATTACCTTGGCACATGTGTATGTCATACTTCCTCTACCATCAACCAAAGGTCTCATAGGTGGATCTTCTAAATTCTTATGGATCTTAGGGATCCCAAAAAGGACTGGTGTCCTAACCTGCACCTGTTGTAAATAGTTGTAAAGAACATTGTCTATCCTAGCTTCGATAAACAGTTCTTCAAAAAATGATTTAATTCTACTAGCTGCAGTATTCATCTCGTTTAATGATGACTTTGTGTAGGTGTCACTTTCTAATATTGTAAGTATTCTATCCTCGTAGTCACTATTAAACATTATTGCTAAACCCCCTCCCTTGTCAGGCTTCATTACCCGAATTGGGGCTTCTTTTAAAAGATTTAACAGGTCCCTCTCCTCTTTTGTCAAATTATATTTATAATTATTTTTACGCTCTTTTAAATTTCTTAAATCAACTTCCATAATCCTTTCAAATAATAGAAGTGAGGGATGAAGGGGAGGGTTATATACACTAGAAACAAGGAAGTCCGACCTTTCATTAAGGTTCTCTCCCATTAGAAATAGTAAATATACCCTTTGTACTAACCGGCCTGGTCCTAATTGAAATAAGGTGTACAGCCAGATGATGATTACTGGCAAGACATTGATCTTTGTGAGACTAGAGTGTCTTGAAGAGCCTATGAATCCTACAAAGGTTTAATGTATTATTTTTTCAGTTGCCATTTTTGTAGATAATTATTTAACTCCCATTTCATCCACACTTAGGTTTATAGGTTCATAGGTTGGTACTAGGCTATTGGCCCTAGGGCCTATACAAGCCTAGCCATAACAATTCCCTGGCTATTTCTTCCCACACTATTTACTTCCCTGGACCCCTGTCTAGCAGGGCGACTGACGTGATCCCTGGGGTCAATTGCCTTTCTCCCATCCAGTCGTCAAGGTTCCTTTTGAAGAGGGCCAAAGAGGTGCTCTGCTTGACATGTATGGGCAGTCTATTCCAGAGTCTGGGAGTTTCTTGGGAGAAAGAATATTTTGGGAGAAACCATGTAAGTTAATGGGGAGAGGGTTTGATTGAGCAGAGTATAGAGACCAGTCAATATTAACATCTCCTAAAATTATAGTTTCTTGTGGATAGTTGTTGGCGAGCCAACTAAGAGTTTGTTCAAGGATTTCAACATTTTTGCCAGGTGGTAGGTAAATAACTAAGAGATTAATACTTTTTTGGTTGTTTAGAGATAGCTTCAGGGCAATCAGTTCCAGGTTGGGAACTTTTGGGGGTTGGAGTAAATTCATTGTGATGTTCAAGGTGTTCTTGAACATGACAGCTATTCCCCCGCCCTTTCTGGTTATTCGATCAGCCCTGAGGATGTTGTACCCAGGTGGAATGATTTCCTCATCCTTAGTGCTGGGTTTGAGCCAAGTTTCAGAGAGACACATGATGTCAGGAGAGTGGATTTCTAGCATGGCATGTAAGCTATGGACTTTATTATTAATGCTTCTAAGGTTAAGATGAATTTATGGTTCACCACAGTGGCTAGTTCCTCCAAAACAGTGTCCCCATCACAAGCCTTGGTAATTAAAGCCCCTTCAGTGTTAAAATCCATAACTATAAAGCTATGCAATATATCAGAATGGGACTCTTCAATTAAGATAACTCAAGTTAAATTCCTTGAGTGGTTCACATTAATTACTGACTAAAGTCATGATGTTCCATACAGCATATCTTGTCCTAAGCAAGACACCATACCCACTGTAATTATTGTAAGTAAGTCAATTGATTTAAAAACAGATACTAACATGATAAGATGTGTAGCCAACTTGTCAAATGACAAAAGCCATGAATGTTATGTGCCAAGTGTCTCATCTCTAAGCAGAAATGCAACAAGAAGAGTCCTTCAAGACTCTGTAGTAGGACATCTCCTTTTTGGTATTCTTCAATAACCTCCAAAATGAGAACTTGGACCTCTGATTTGCTAAGTTTGCAGATAATCATAACTGAGTGTTATTGTCAATATCCCCTCTGTCACTTGTAGTTTCTAGAAAGAGCTTATCCATGTTAATATCTAGTGTACTGAATATAGTTCATATGAACATTTCATTTGGAAAACAGCTCATAACCTCAAGATATAATTTATAATATAATTTAGGCAATACTATACCATAAATAAAAATGAAATCAGGGATCTTGATACCTGGCTTGATAGTCCCATTTCCTTTAATCATCACATGGCAACAGTAGTCAGAAAATCCTTCTACTTAGCATAACTTATAGTAAGGTGTATGTCACCCAGATCTAAATACATAATTGCTCTCTTATATTCAGTACTAATTAGAGTAATTATAAAGTACAATGTCCCAATGCCCCCTTTGGGATGCACTTCACTCGAAAGTCAAACAACTCAGAGTTTCCTAGTTAAGAACATTTCAGACCTAAATATCATAAGATACCAAGAGTCGATAGAAGCTGTATCCCTTTATTCAGTACTTTATTAACTGTTTAGTGGTGATTTTTGCCCTGCCTACCATACCATTAGAGATCCTGGTTTCTTTGATATCCTATATGTCAAGTCCAACAGCTTAGCAAACATAAGAACCAGGGACATCTTCACCAGCAAATACATATAATACTGTGGAAAGATAGAGAAAGAGAGAGAGAGAGAGAGATAGTTCATTACACCATGTCTCCCACTTTTCTGGGATAAGCTATGGTCCCCTCAAATATACCCTTTGTACTAACCGGCCTGGTCTTAATTGAAATAAGGTGTACAGCCGGATGATGATTACTGGCAAGACATTGATCTTTGTGAGACTATAGTGTCTTGAAGAGCCTATGAATCTTACAAAGGTTTAATGTGTTATTTTTTCAGTTGCCATTTTTGTAGACAATTATTTAACTCCCATTTCATCCACACTTAGGTTTATAGGTTCATAGGTTGGTACTAGGCTATCGGCCCTAGGGCCTATACAAGCCTAGCCATAACAATTCCCTGGCTATTTCTTCCCACATTATTTACTTCCCTGGACCCCTGTCTAGCAGGGCGACTGACGTGATCCCTGGGGTGAATTTCCTTTCTCCCATCCAGTCATCAAGGTTCCTTTTGAAGAGGGCCAAAAAGGTGCTCTGCTTGACATGTATGGGCAGTCTATTCCAGAGTCTGGGAGTTCCTGGGTCAGGAACCTATCCCTCCAGCATGTTTTGTTTATTGTGATGACAAGGTTTAGATCCCTGGAGCGTGTGGTTCTGAGGGATTGGGATTTATTTAAGTGTAGCATGTCCAACAGCTCTGGGTTTGACATGGCTTTGTATGTTAAGCAGAGATCGCCTCTGAGTAGATGATATGCGACAGAGTATAGCTGGAGTTTTTTTAAGGCAGTCAGTATAGGGCATCTGCTTTAGGCCTGTAATTCTTTTAGTGAGATATTTCTGCGGCCTTTCCAGTTGTTGCAGATATCTTGAGAGGTACATACCAAATGGGGCATTGTATTCTATAATGGGTCTAATGAGGGATGAGTACAATGGGACAATGACATCCTTTTTTTTCTGAATGAAAAGCCCTTAGTGATGAGGTGTGCCACATAGAAGGATTTCCTGACTGTTGTGGCGATGTGGTTATCAAAGGTGAGACCACTGTCCACCTATGTCCCCAAGTCTCTTATTACACTTTCAGTGTTTAGTGTACTGCCACCTATGTGGTAATTCACAGGTACATGTTTTTCCCCATAGGGTATAACTATACATTTCTTGGCATTGAGCTTGAGCCCATGGCTCTGGCACTAAGCATCTGTTTCTGTAAGGCCCTTTTGTAGAGTATCCACATCATTTGGGGATTCAATAATGGCTCCCAGTTTGCAGTCATCTGTGAACTTTGTTAGCCAGAGTCCCTTAGTGTTAGCCTGTACTTCAAAGAAGTAGATGCCAAACAAGAGCGGTCCCAGGACTGAACCCTGAGGTACTCCACTTGTCACTTGTCTGGAGCTGGATTTGGAGTCAACTACTTTTACAGTGTGGGTTCTGTCAGTAAGCCAGATGGCAACCCATTGAGTGTCGTAGGGATCAATGCCCAGCTTAGTAAGTTTATCTATGATTCCAAAGTGGGGGATGGTGTCAAAGGCCTTGGAGTGGTCCAGATAGGCTGTGTGGGCTGCCTTACCCTCGTCCATGGCTCTGGAGACTGATTCAAAGAAGTCAGTCAGATTCAGGAGACAAGATCGGCCTTTCACGAACCCAAACTGGGTGGGGTCCAGTGTTTGAAGGTTGCCAATGTCTTTGTTTATAAGTTCCATGATAATACGTTCCATGGCCTTGCAGATCAGGCTTGTCAGGCTGATGGGGTGGTAGTTCCCAGGATCCAAGGTGGATCCCCCCTTGTGGAGTGGGATAACTGTAGCTGTGCACCACTTAGTGGGCATGAAGCCTGAGATGAGGGTATGATTAAACATGACACTTAGGTGAGGTGCCAGTCCATTTTGTAGTTCATGCAGTACACAGCCCGGGATGTCATCTGGTCCCATGGATGCTGTATTTTTAGCTTTGGAGAGTGTGTTTTTTTACCTGTGTGGCCATTATTATTGGAATTTGGCAATCTTCCGGTATTGAGATGGGTCGTTTAGGGGGTGGGAGGGGAGGTGAAGTTGGCACTGAATCGATCTGCCAGTATATTGGCAATATCCTTGTGATTACTATATTTAATGCCATTCTGTTGTAGCTCAGAGCAAATCTGAGCATTGCCATTTAGATTCTTGGTATAGTTATAGACTGCCTTGTGGTTGCCTTTGTAATCTTTGGCAATTTTATTTTTGTAACTAGCTTTGGAGGATTTTATGTGGGATCTTAGCTTCTTACTGAGGCTGGTAAGGAAGTTTTTTGCATCCTGGGATTTTCCTCTTTTCTGCAACAGTTTCTTCCTTTTGTTGTAAAGTTTATTTATGGCAGGGGACCATCAGATTCCTTTTTTGGAGGAGAGCATCTTGGTTCGATTTGGGATGGCACGATCCATGCATGAGTGGATGTGCTCGTATAGTGCCTTAGTGTAGGACTTTCAGTTTCCATCTGCATGGGTGTCATGAAGTTTGTCACTTCTGACTTGAGTAGCATGAAGTTGGCCTTGGAGAAGTTTTTTTTATGGAGATTTCCTTCCTGGGGGGGTGAGGGTGGGATGTGGATGTTAAGGGTGATTAGATTATGGTCTGACATGGCCAAAGAGGGGGTAACTATAGGTGTGGAGCATTGATTTCCCATGTTGGTAACGACCAGGTCTAGGATATTGGAGTCCCTGGTGGGACTTTGGATTAGTTTGTCCAGGGTGCTGGAATTTATGAATTCCAAGAATTTTGCGAAAAGGATGGACATGGCTGTGATGAATACGTATTTTAACAAGAGGGAGAAGCATACAGTGACATACAAAAGTGGAGGACGATGCAGACAGGTGGATTGTATCTTATGTAAAAGGGCCAGTCCGAAGGAGATTGGAGACTGTAAAGTGTTGGCTGGGGAAAGTGTAGTTAGGCAGCATAGGATGGTGGCTTGTAGGATGACATTGGTGATCAAGAAGAGGAGGATGAGTGTGAGGGCAGCACCAAGGATCGAATGGTGGAAATTGAAAAAGGGTAATTGTGAGGTAATGTTCTGGGAAGAGTTAAGACAGGCACTGGGTGGCAGTGAAGAGTTACTGAATAGCTGGGTAACTACAGCAGAGCTAGTAAGAGAGATGGCTAGAAAGGTGCTTGGAGTGACATCTGGAAAGAGGAAGGAGGACAAGGAGACCTGGTGGTGGAATGAAGAAGTACAGGACAGTATACAGAGAAAGAGGTTGGGGATGAAGAAGTGGGATTGTCAAAGAGATGAAGAAAGTAGACAAGAGTATAAGGAGATGAGGTGTATGGCAAAGAGAGAGGTGGCAAAGGCTAAGGATAAGGCATATGAAGAGTTGTATAAAAGGTTGGACACTAAGGAGGGAGAAAAGGACCTGTACCGATTGGCTAGACAGAGGGACAGAGCTAGTAAAGATGTGCAGTAGGTAAGGGTGATAAAGGATAATGAGGGAAACATACTCACAAGTGAGGAGAGTGTGTTGAGCAGATGGAAAGAGTACTTTGAGGAGTTGATGAATGAAAAGAATGAGAGGGAGAGAAGGTTGGATGATGTGCGGATAGTGAATCATGAAGTGCAGTGGATTAGCAAGGTGGAAGTAAGGATAGCTATGAAGAGGATGAAGAATGGAAAGGCTGTTGGTCCAGATGACATACCTGTGGAAGCATGGAGGTGTTTAGGTGAAATGGCAGTGGAGTTTTTAACTAGATTGTTTAATGAAATCTTGGAAAGTGAGAGGATGCCTGAGGAATGGAGAAAAAGTGTTTTGGTACCGATTTTTAAGAATAAGGGTGATGTGCAGAGCTGTAGTAACTACAGAGAGATTAAACTGATCAGTCACAGCATGAAGTTATGGGAAAGAGTAGTGGAAGCTAGGGTAAGAAAAAGAAAGGTGGTGATGATTAGTGATCAGCAGTATGGTTTCATGCCAGGAAAGAGCACTACAGATGCGATGTTTGCTCTGAGAGTGTTGATGGAGTAGTACAGAGAAGATTAGAAGGAGTTGCATTGTGTCTTTGTGGATTTATGGTTTTATGTCTTGGTATGTTGGACAGGTGTTTTAGTAGACTGATGCAGAGGACAGGAAGAAATGGAAACAGTTGATCTGCTGTGGCGACCCCTAATGGGAGCAGCCAAAAGAACAAGAAGAAGAAGTTTGGCAAAGGTGTTGTTACACAAGTAGTTTTCTCAGTTAATGGCAGGATAGTTGAAATCATCCAGTATTACGGTGTTTGGTTGTATCTTAATATTTTCCAGTATGTTTAGAAAGGTGTAGTGAGAATCTTGGGGCATGGTGGGGGATCTGTAGCAAGCTACAATTTGGATTGCAGTCTTACATGGTGTTAGTTGCACCTGGAGAATTTCAGATGCATTGTGTTGGGCAACTAGCCTGGTGGTGTGAATATCCTTGGTGAATATGGAAACTACTCCACCTTTAGTGTTTCGATCCTGGTTTGGTGGCCGAAAAGTGTGGTAAGAGTTCTAGCCTGGTATTGTAGGGGTGCTCTCTGGAGCCTTGAACCAGGTCTCAGTTACTGCACAGATATTGATGTTCTCCATTTTAGGAATGCCTCGAGAGAGTGCATTTTGAGGTTTAGACTTCTAACGTTGAGTAGCATTAACTTCAGATTTTTCATGCTTGTACCTGTTATGGTGGTGGTTTTGTCCATTGAACTTTACCTAAAAAAGGCACTATAGAGGTGGCAAGAGCCTTATCCAGTAACCTGAATCCCAGGGGCGACAAGTGCAGACCATCTCTGGCAAAGCATTGTGGTCTATCGATCATGTCATCCCAGGCAGACAGATACTGGATCCCCACTGAATGACACCAGAAGCTTAGCCAATTGTTGAAGTCAATCATTTTGTCCTTATATTGTGGTATCATTCTGGGTGAAGGCAGGATGCTAATCAGGGCTAGGGTCATACCTGCCTGGGCCACATGATCGAAGAGCTCTTCCATGTCTCTTTTCATGTAGTCCAGGGAGGTACATCTCAAGTCATTCACTCCAACATGGACAATGACAGAGTCATATTTGTACTTGTTGTGGAGTGACTTGAGTGCATGCCTTATGTGGTGGATCATGGCACCCAACAGGAAGCTGACTGTAATGTTCTCCTTGTTCAGCCTGGTGAGTGGAGCATCAGTGTGCCTGACTATAGAATCACCTATGACTAAAGTGTTAGGTACGTTGTCTTGCGTTAGGGGCTGTTGCTGGGTGGCAAACTGGTGTTGTGAGCTATGTGACACTTTGGTTGTGATTGGTGTTTGTTTGCATTTCAGCTTCAGAGGTCCTTGTTGCTAGGGCAGGTTACAGTTAAGGGCCTCTGCATATGAGGATTTAGTGCTGCTATGTGTGGGTGTTGGTGGTGTGGGTTTAGAAGGGCTGTGTGTTGCTTGAGGTGTAGTGCGGGTGTAAACCTTGTCCTCTTGACTGTCTAGCACAATCTTGGGTGGAGAGAGCTTTGCTTCCAGTTTGGCTATGTAAATGCATCTCTCACAGATTGTAGTGTCGGGTGGTAGGAGGAGAGGGTTGTCTGTGTACATGAGGCAATTTCTGCATTGCCCCAGTATGACCAGATTCACCAGGTGGACAGGAGAAGTCGCCAGAAGCTGACCCATGGACATGCCTGGTTTGGAGCTTTGTTTGTAAAGTACTGGAGCCGTTTTCCCTTACCTTAGCAAGGTGCTTTGCAATTATAGGCTGTTTAGTGCCTATGATTAATTTCTCCTTATTAACAAGGAGAGTTGAGTGCTTGTATCAGTTTAAGGCTTCCTAGTGCTTTCCAGCAGGTATTAAAGCAAGTGCTAGTCACAGGGATGCTTAAAGGTAAGATGAAAAAAAATGGTTTATCCTAAACACTACAGTGTGCACTAGAGAAGTTAGATGTGAAAGTAGGTAACTTAAGTTTTACCTGTCTAAAAAGTTAAGTTTTAGTGGAGAGTCACTATTTTTAAAACAGCAAGATAGATTGAAAGGGGGCGGTCACTTTTGTATTCTGGTACTATGGAATATAGTAGGATGGCCAATAAATTTAAATAGTTGAAGGGGGAGTGATTTCACAAAATGATAATTCTGTGCTTACTCACATAAGTAAGTGAAAGCAGAGAGGAAATGAGATATATGGCCAAATTAACATAAGAGACAGGCAACTAGAAAGACAGTGGTATTTAAGAACACAATAGTAACAGGGGGGGGGGGATTTTCCTCCTGACTCACAAGAGACAGAGCCGTGGTCTCTTTTGAAGTTTTAATATGCAGTTAAAAACAGAATACAAGTAAAACACAAGGTAAGGAAAACAAGGAGTCATATTTGTACTTGTTGTGGAGTGACTTGAGTGAATGCCTTATGTGGTGGATCCTGGCACCCAACAGGAAGCTGACTGTAATGTTCTCCTTGTTCAGCCTGGTGAGTGGAACATCAGTGTGCCTGACTATAGAATCACCTATGACTAAAGTGTTAGTTACATTGTCTTGCGTTAGGGGCTGTTGCTGGGTGGCAAACTGGTGTTGTGAGCTATGTGACACTTCGGTTGTGATTGGTGTTTGTTTGCATTTCAGCTTCAGAGGTCCTTGTTGCTAGGGCAGGTTACAGTTAAGGGCCTCTGCATATGTGGATTTAGTGCTGCTATGTGTGGGTGTTGGTGGTGTGGGTTTAGAAGGGCTGTGTGTTGCTTGAGGTGTAGTGCAGGTGTAAACCTTGTCCTCTTGACTGTCTAGCACAATCTTGGGTGGAGAGCTTTGCTTCCAGTTTGGCTATGTAAATGCATCTCTCACAGATTGTAGTATTGGGTGGTAGGAGGCGAGGGTTGTCTGTGTACATGAGGCAATTTCTGCATTGCCCCAGTATGACCAGATTCACCAGGTGGACAGGAGAAATCGCCAGAAGCTGACCCATGGACATGCCTGGTTTGGAGCTTTGTTTGTAAAGTACTGGAGCTGTTTTCCCTTACCTTAGCAAGGTGCTTTGCAATTATAGGCTGTTTAGTGCCTATGATTAATTTCTCCTTATTAACAAGGAGAGTTGAGTGCTTGTATCAGTTTAAGGCTTCCTAGTGCTTTCCAGCAGGTATTAGAGCAAGTGCTAGTCACAGGGATGCTTAAAGGTAAGATGAAAAAAAAAATGGTTTATCCTAAACACTACAGTGTGCACTAGAGAAGTTAGATGTGAAAGTAGGTAACTTAAGTTTTACCTGTCTAAAAAGTTAAGTTTTAGTGGAAAGTCACTATTTTTAAAACAGCAAGATAGATTGAAAGGGGGCGGTCACTTTTGTATTCTGGTACTATGGAATATAGTAGGATGGCCAATAAATTTAAATAGTTGAAGGGGGAGTGATTTCACAAAATGATAATTCTGTGCTTACTCACATAAGTAAGTGAAAACAGAGAGGAAATGAGATATATGGTCAAATTAACATAACAGACAGGCAACTAGAAAGACAGTGGTATTTAAGAACACAATAGTAACAGGGTGGGGGGGGGATTTTCACCTGACTCACAAGAGACAGAGCCGTGGTCTCTTTTGAAGTTTTAATATGCAGTTAAAAGCAGAACACAAGTAAAACACAAGGTAAGGAAAACAAATCACAGTATTCAAAATATAAAATGGCAATAAAGTAATACAAAATACAACAAATAAAAAGCAAACTAACCTTTGTTTCACAGCAAAGTGTAGCAGAGTCTGGGTGAGCCTTTCTAGTAAAGCTCTGAAATGTTTTATTTTACCCCTTAAATAGAAGGCTCCCTGCCCTTCCTATGAGTATATTTTCTTCTGCATTTACACTTGCACCTTCTGCCAAACATTTCCTTCAACACAAGTGTAACCTGCCTGTTATCTAACTAAACTTTTCACTCTCTCTTGTAATTCACTAAACAAACCCAAAAGTATCTGTTATCTTTCTTTACGGCATTCTTCATGTTTCCAAACCTTGTACTCCCTTCTGGCATTTATATATGATGTTATTTCTAGCAACCTTTACTAAATATCAAGCTGCTTAAATTTTTACAAATATTTACTGCATTGTCCTCACCCATCCTCAATCTGCAATATGTATTTCGTTGAAAAAGACTCTTTTATAATGCTGTACGAGTTTATATTACGAATAAATATCACAACATTTTTATCAGAAAAATAATGTACAGGACTCATATTCCAAATCTATGTGAATATCATTCAGTTGTTTTCCACTGACTTAAAGAAAAAAGAACAAAATATATGAGCATTGTACTGCCAACAAAACCCAGCACATATATTCTAGTTAAAATCATTACATTTTACTTATGGAAATAAAATGTATTTATTTTATGACAGATTGCTTGGCCATGCTAAAGCTATACAAATTCTTTGAGATACAAATCTGATCTTACAGCACATCTAATTTAAAAGCCAGTGAAATTACCAAATTTGACAGCACATATTAGGTAGATAACATTTGTTAGTCTACTTTAATTTTCATTTATTAGTTTCTTTTGGTAAAATGAAAGCAAGAGAGATTTGCCGGTGTGAATCTGCCTGCAATAGAATTTATACATAATAGCTTTTAATTCAGCCAATTTTAAATAATTTGAGACTGGCTCCTTCCTAACATAATGAGATCTGTCAAGTGCAAATCTTCTCATTGTGACTGAAATATGAATAGACATTCACATTATCTGTAATGCTGCAGATAGATATTGCTATTATGGGGAAAAGAGAAAAGGTGACACTAATGTCCCGTTTCTGCACTACACTCTGGTCACATTTCATTTTAACATGATTAGGGCCATTTGGCACTTTAATCAGCATATATCAGAAATGCCTGGAACATTTACCTCTGGGCCAGAGACTGAGATAAAATGTTTTTATGCTCTAGCCCTTGCTGTTTGCCAAGTTCAGAAAATACAGCGCACAATAAGACAATATATGATTTAAAGCCATCTCTCACAGCACAGAGGAGGCATTCCACTTCTATAGCAGTGGAATTCTAGTTCACTTTATTTCCATCATGGATAGACTGTATTATTAAATCAACAGTGTTTTCAGACTGCTTGACTGTCACAGAATATGCACATTCTTATATGAGGTTTAACATTTTGAATCATAGGCATTACAAAGTTAAATGACTACCATTTTTAATTATTCTTAATACAGCTTAATAGCAATATGTAAATAATTCTTCTCAGATGTCCATGTCTCCAATATTTCTGTATTGCATTTTAACTCTTACAATGAAACATGCACCAGGTAGCATAAATTAACTGTTTTCCTAAAAGTGATAAAGTAAGATGAAATTGCGATCTTGGTGTCAGGACAAAGAACCTGTATTTATATCAGAATGTGATCCTAGTAATCAGCCTAAGAACATGATGCAATCTGAAATAATGAATTTAATATCATCATGTAATATCATCATGGCTGTAATTATCCAGTTCATGAAAACTAAAGATTATCATTTAAGAAGGGCTCCTGTTGAAAATCTGTACTTTGTGTGACCCTTACGATAGCAAGAATATACGCATAAATATGGAAATGCACATGAATGTCAAATCCAAGACTGTAGTACTGTAGCATATTTCTCCTCATATGAAGTACAGCAGTTACACATAATACATATAAATGGTGGGGGGGGGGGTAGGAAACTCCCCTGCAAAAACACTTTACTGATATTACAGTAAGTTTCAATGTTCTCTGCATTTCTTGTCCAATTATAGGTCAGTTTCAGGCAACATGCAGTTTCAAGTTTTACACTTGTAATATTGTGCCCTTCCATTTTTTACTAATATTCACCATTATATCTGAAAAGATCTTCAATTAAATTCTGACATTCTAAAAATAAACAAATCATATAAAACTATTTTATATGCAGAAAGATTCAATGAAAACTGATCAGTTCACATGTTTAATGCAAATGTTTCTCTCAACTTTACTCTGGGCATATGTTTGAATTCAATGTTAATACAGCCTACAATAAAAGAAGAATAACTCACCCTAGTAAATTAAAACATAAAACTAATGAAAATTAAGCCAGGGAAAAATATCAGACTCAGATGAGGGCATGGCAGATATGATCAAGATGTTGGGTGAGGTAGAGGAAAAATGGCATGTTGGGGTTAATCATCATTGTATGAAGAGACAGGCATATCCCAGATGACTGGGTAATAGGCATTCTAGTGCCATAATACAAGAACAAAGCAGACATTCACAAATGTGGGCAGGACAGAAGGTTATAACTACTGTCACACTGAATGACGGTGCTGGATTGGTTAACTGATAAATGAATACACAGATGTGCAGAAATGTGAGATGAGAAGTTTGGATTCAGACCAGGATATAATTCAACAGGCACAACGTCTGTAGTGAAAAAGAATCCACAGATGAGGATAGAGTACATCTGGGCATTTCTTACCTTGGAGAAATCATATGACAAGGTCCAAGAAAGATGATTCAGGCAGTTCTACAATGGTTCAAAGTCCTGGAAACATTATTATAAATGGTGATGGCTATCTACAAAGATGAAATGATACATGTATGTGCAATGTTTGTACTTGTATAGACATCCACAGTGAGACTGGGTAAGTGTAATCAGCTCTGAGCCCACTCATGTTCATACTGATAATAAACATTATTAAACAGGTGTGGAGAGGGCTCAGATATATAAAACTGCTTTATGTAGACAACATGGCACTATAAGCAGACTCTGAACAGGGAATTCTGCAACTGATAGGGGCCTGGAATGCAAAACTAAAGGTAGAATCGATAAAATGACAATAAAAGTGTTCCAACAATAAATTCAGGAACTCAAAATATATTTAAAATTGACATAAAAGGGAAGATTACTAGAACAGCTTAACAGCTTCACATATTTAAGATGAGATGGTGTAGAAGAAGGGAAGTCTGAATAAGGTCAAAACTAGAATCAGAAGTGATGAAGCCAACTGGCCCAGAGTATCAGGGGTAGTATGTGCGTGAAGAATGCCAAAAAAGCTGAAATTTGGGGTGCACAAACAGTTGTATGAGCCAGTGCTTTGCATAGAAACCTAGACACTGAAGGGAGTGCAAGTGAAGAAACTTGAGGTGATGGAAGTAAAGTGCCTGAGATGGGTGGTAAGATACATGCTGTAGGGCAGATGAAGAAATAAGGAAATCAAAGCAAAACTCAAAATAGCCCCAGTTGCTGAGAAGGTCAAGGAGAACAGGATGCAATGGTTTGGTCATCAATGCAGGAAAAGAAGAAGGTTTGGTGAATGTGATTTGGGGGAAACAGGAAGAAGGCAAGAAGTGCCAAGGATATACAGACAAGAGTTGGATATAATGCATGAGACAAGGCCTGTGACCATCAAGCATGACTGTCAAAGGAAGAAAACAGAAATGGCAAAGGCACGTGGTACTATAAAAAACATGCAAAGCATATAAAAACATATCAACACATATCATAAAAATGTTATATATAAGATACACACACACACACACACACACACACACACACACACACACACACACACACACACACATACATATATATATATATATATATATATATATATATATATATATATATATATATATATATATATATGGATCACCTACAGAACACCAACAGCCCAAAACGCCATCACCCATATGGCCGACTCCATATGGTCGACACTCAAAATATCAACAGCACCACAACTTCACAAAAAAGAAAAATAAAATGTCCTTTTTTGTGCTAGCAGGGTGGGCTCTGGCCCTACACCATCCCGTACCTTTAATATACCAACTGCAAGATCGCACTACAGTGCAAGAATGGAAAATTTTCCATTCCGCGCTATTGGGAGATAGCGTTTCCCCATTGTCGATATTCTGAACGCCGACCATATGGCATCAGCCATATGGGTGTCGGCATTGTGAGCTGTCAGCATTCTGTATGGGACCTATATATATTTATATATATATATATATATATATATATATATATATATATATATATATATATATATATATATATAAGAATTTATATAACCTAATAATCTCATTAAACTTCTTAATTTTAACACACATGCTATAGGACATACACCATTAAGGCCCGGATATTTAAAAACATCTAGTTTGAGTTGCCACAACAACTCTCGGTATTCTAGCTGTAAGGAAAGTGGACCCCCCCTCCTCTAGCCTGAACCTCAACTTTATCGATAACCCTAAACACAAAGGTTTGATCTGGGTTGTTAGAGATATGTTTTTTTATATGTTTTTCATGGTTGTTTTATAGTACAAGTCATTTGATCTGTTTTTCTTAATCAGGTGACTATCATGTGACTGCTATGGGTGGTATATATTATTGATGTTTTTCACCATTTACTTTAGTCTGATGAAGTAGTGACATCTGTACCTACGAAAGCACTTGCCGGAATAAACATTTTTTAGAATTGCGTGCCTTTGCCATCTCTGTTTTCTTTTTTAGTAGTGTATTTTTATTTCTTAGTTTATGACTGTCAAAGGAGGTAGATGGCAGTGAATCAAAAGTGGTGGTGACACTTGACACAACACGCCAACCCAATGTAATACAATGGGAAGAAAGGGTTGTTGATGATAATAATGATGACAGTGTTTTACTTGTCTCCCTGTGCAACAAGGACATCTGTATTATTCAACCACATGATTTTTCACCATCCCTCTTCTCACAACATAGTCCCCATGACCATCTACTTATTTATTTTATATTTAGTAACCAGGAATGTCTACTGGTCTATGGAATAATTTTAGCCACAACCTAAGCAAAAGGCAGCTGCACCATGCAGAAAACATCAACAACGTAAAGATTACATAGTACACATTTCAACCAATGCAGACAGAATGTAGTGTACTGTATGTGTATTGAACAATGGAAGTCATAAAATATGTAGTCAAGATAGATACAGTAAGTACAGGCAAATCAAAAATGAATCAAAGTATGTAATTGTAGAATCCAACATATTATAGTGACTTACGTACAGAGAGACACAAAGTCATAAAATACCAGGATTCACAGGCAGAAACAAGGGCAATGTGGAAGAAGGATATCCAGACAGTCCCGATATTAGTAGGAGCAATGGGTCTTATAAAAAATACTTTAGAATCATACTTAGATATGTTACCAGTAAACGTAACTCCATACAAATTGCATAAGGGTCATTACTGGGCACATTACTGATGCTGCGAAGAGCACTTGTAGCTAACGTCAAAGATTCCTTTTCTACAATTACTATTAAACCAGCTTGTTTTTTGAACTGCAAGACTGTACTGATTTCCTTTTCCGTGGTACCTAGCTTTGTTTTGGTTTAACATTAAAGAGTGAGACACTACTAATTACATGGACTTTAATCATACTTTGACTTAGGAATGGGGTCCATTCCTGTCATGGTATTAGAAACCCAAAAGATCTGGAGAAATTAATAAAGGGAGAAGAAGTATTTGAGGGTTCACTGTATTTGACGTATCTCTCAACTGTACAGATTTTTGCAGACTGTCCAAAGTTTTTGCCTCATATTTTTGAACCATTTGTCATAAAAGTGTGTCTTTTCTGTCAAATCACTGGCAAATTATTCAACAGTGAAGTCAGACAAAAATGAAAGACATTTGAGTTACAGACTTCATACCATTCAGAAAATTCATGCTAATGCAAAACCTGTTATTCTATCAACTTTCTAGGTTTGTAAGAGCAATATATATATATATATATATATATATATATATATATATATATATATTTATGTATATATATATATTTTTTTTTTTAAGCAAGGAAAATAAACATATGTAAGCAGAGACTGACAATCATAGATGTAACCTGCTGTTAGAAACAGGGTTGAAACTAAGGAATTAGAATGGATAATTAGAATGCGAGCAACAATGGGCAAGGGCTTAAATGATAAACTGCCCATAAAACCCATACTAGCCAGTAGACTGTTTAATAGATAAACATGAAATGGATGTGTTCTATATGTTTATTGTTCTTTTTTATATATTTTTAAGTACGATATAACAAAGAAACAAGCACTCGGATAGCCGTAAACCAAAAACACCACCTTTATTCAATGAGCACCAAAATCTGAAACACTCCACTAATGCTGAAAACAACCAATACGTTTTCATCTGTAATGTTGTCAGATAATGGATCATGGTTCACTAATCATTAATATAGTGAATAAATTAAAACCAATTAACTGTAATTATGAGTACATACATCATTCATTGCAAGTAATTGATTGCACCAGTCAAAAATAGTAAATAGTAAATCATGTTCAGTAAAACACTGAAAATTACAAAATACACAATTCTAAAAATTAATAAATCTCAATAGAAGTAAATGTGCCCCTCATAAATAAAAACTAGTATCATAAGTAATAGCTGCCCCACATTGTTGATGTGCTTCTATTAAAATGTAAAAATGTTAAAAATACACAATCTAAAATACATAATATGAAATACATAAAATAAAATATAAGGATCTAAAATCTAGGGTGTTTAGACCAATAGTAAAATCATAAATAGATGTTGAAAATAGACATAAAAATACATGACATTAGAAGTGTTAAATACTTTGAAATAAATAGATGTTTTTATATATATTAAAGCTTAGCTGCTCTTAATTTCAAAATGGGGGCCAGGGAGACCATCTCATTCGTACCTGGCCACCTGTTAGCTTCAGGAAAAAGTTGCCAGAATACTTCCTTATATTCTAATTTGGTCTCCCAAGGCCCCCCTCTCTTATCCACCTGTACTACTTCTAATACAAAGAAAAACAAAAGTGGCTTTATTAAATCCTTGCATATGTTTGTATATTGCAATTTTAGTATTGTTTTTCCTAATTTCATATGTGTGTTCATAAATTCTTTTGATACCACTTTCAGTTTTACTATTGAAATTGTGAACGGCACTTGGGCAACTGTCGGATAGTCGAAGCGATATAAAGATTAAACACGGATGTGAGAAGATATAATAATCAATCAGGTGTTAACATTAACATGGGTCGAGGTAGGTGTTCATTATTATTCCCTAACATCTTTACCCTCACCCCTCGTTAAAAGCCTTCCCTAATTTATTATGTGATATTTCAATATCCATGTTTATGCTCTTCAACATCTATGACTATCCGGTCAACATATAATCCTTCACATTCGTTGCATATTGCAATGTACACTAAACCTTTAGATTCACAATTAGAATATACCTTTGATGTAATAAGTTTATTTGTACTAGGAATGTATATCTCAGAGGTGTTAGCTATATAATGACATTGTGGACAGGAACCACATTTGTATGTTCCCACTTTTCTGTTCATACTACGACTACCCTTGCCTTCTAAAATGCTCTTAATATACTTCCCTTTCCTAAATACAAACTGTAAGGGTTTGTAAAAGGCAAGGTTCAAGTATGAAAGTCCACTAAATCTGTCCAACTCCTCCTTAATTGAATCCTTTATTATGTTGGCATCCCCACTGTAATCTAATACAAAGATGTTATCAAAGCTTTCTTTTGAGTCATTATTCAAAACATAATTTCTTTCTGCTGAATCATCCTTGCCTAAATTGGTGCAAATCTATCTTTTCTATGTTCCAGGACATCTTTAAACATTTCTTTTAGTAAAGTTTCAGGATATCCCCTTTCTTGAAACATAACCCTTAACAATTCACTTTCTTCCAGAAAATCACTATCCTCCAAGGTTACCCTGCTACCCCTCACATATTGTCCTTTCGCAATACCCTTTTTTTTGAAAGTATGGGTGTGCACTCTTAAAGAGCAGAAAGAAATTGCAATAAGTTTCTTTTCTGTATACGTTAGATGTAAATGTATTATTAGTGTTATCCATTGATATACTAACATCTAAATAATCAATATTACCATGACCTATTTTGTAAGTGAATTTTAAAAATTCAGTACTGTTGGAAATATATTCAAAAAATTCTCTGAATTTAGCTTCACTCTCAAACCAGAAAAGACAAATATCATCCAAAAATCACTTGTATAGTGTCAAACAACTTTTGTATCTGGAGTTAAAGACAAATTTATTTTCCCACCAAGAAAGCACAAGGTTAGCAAAAGCATAAGCACACATAGCACCCATTGCTACACCTTTCAGTTGCCTGAAAAAATAATTTTCAAAGTAAATAAAATTATACTTAAGGACAATTTCCACCAACACCAAATTACATATTATCTCTTTCTCACTGAACTCATTAGTTGTTGTTGTTGTTGTTGTTGTTGTGTCTTTCGGCATTTCCCGGTTAGGGGTCGCCACAGCGGAACTCCAGTCCGCTAATGATTGGCAGTAGATTTGTACGTGCCGAGTTGCCGGCCCTGACGCACAACCTTCAATAAAGGTACGCCCATTCACGCATGTCCCCACACAGAAGACGCTCTAGCTGAGAATCGAACAGGACAATGTCTTACTGTGAGGCGACAACGCTACCGCAGCACCACCACTGCAGCTATACTCCTTAATATTTCTTCCAAAAATTCAAGTTCTTGTCTGTGAGGTATAGAAGTGAAAAGATCCATAACATCAGTAGTAACAAAAATCATGTTGTTCTTAATCAAATCTTTTTTTCTGCTTCTAAGGAAATCCCAGGAATCTTTCAGTACATTTATAGCAGTGGTCAAAACCTTTTTGAGTTTCACATCCAGATATTTAGCAATAAAAGCTGCTACAGACTGAGTGGCAGACACAATGGGTCTCAGTGGTGGGTTATTCAGGTGTTTGTGTACCTTTGGAATTCCATATATAACAGGTACTCTAGGTTCACTGTTAGATAGGAATCTAAAGGTATCTGTGTCAATACACCCTTCTAGTACTAGATCATTTAAAGCTACATATACCCTTTTATAACCAATATTTATTTAGTTCAAAGAGACCTTAGAATATTTAGTTGAATCAAATAAATGGTCCATCATTTTACTTTCATAAATGGTGGAATCCATTAAAACTGTTCCACCACCCTTGTCAGGTTTCATTACCCTAACAAATCTGTTGTTTTGGAAAGTGTCAAGTAGCAATCTTTCATTCATTGTTAAATTTTACCATACCCTATTGGAAATAACTTTTTTTCTTAATTTATTTTTATTTATTTATATTTTTAAGTACACATATATATTTTAGGTAGTTTTTATAGTTTATTGAATTATTGTGTGTTAATTGTCTCCGATGATTGGGCGGCATGGATTTAAATAACAGGAAATGTAACAATTGTTTGTCTGATAAAGTAGGTTTTGGCTGCAAAAGCACTCTCCTGTCTGTTTTTGGTATAAAATCGTGTGGTTTTATCTGTTGTGGTCTGGTGCCTCCATCTATTTTGCTTTGCAAAATATATATATATATATATATATATATATATATATATATATATATATATATATATATATATATATATATATTGTTTTTAAGCAGGGAAAATAAACATATGTAGGCAGCAACTGACAAGCACAGCTCTAACCTGTCCAGATTTTCCCAGTCTGTCCAAATTCTTGATGCATATGTTTGGTTCGTATCTCATAAAATTGTAGTTTTCTGGCAAATCACTAGCAAATCAGAAAATAATGGCAAACATTTGATTTTCAAACTTTATCTTCTTTTTCTTTTTTTCTTTTGACTGCTTCCATTAGAGGTCACCACAGTGGATAATTTGCTTCCATTTCTTCCTGTCCTCTGCATCTTGCTCTGTCACACAAACCACCTGCATATCCCCTCTCACCACATCCATAAACCTTATCTTAGGCCTTCACTTTTTCCTCTTACCTGGCAGTTCTACCCTTAGCAACCTTTTCCCAATATACCCAGCATCCCTCCTCAGCACATGTCCAAACCAGCACAACCTCGCCTCCCTGACTTTGTCTCCAAACTGTCTAACCTGAACTGACCCTCTAATATACTCATCTCTTATCATCCATTTTCGTCACAACCAAAGCAAATCTTAACATCTTTAACTCTGCTACCACGGACTCTGACTTTTGTCTTTTCTTCAGTACCACTGTCTCCAACCCATATAACATAGCTGGTAACACTACCATCTTGTAGACCTTCCCTTTCACTCTTACTGGTACCCGTCTGTCATGAATCACTCCTGACACTCTTTTTCACCCATTTCATCCTGCCTGTACTCTCTTCTTCTCCTCTTTTCCGCATCCACCATTAATCTGAACTGTTGATATCAAGTGTTTAAGCTCATCCAAATTCACCAACTTTACTCCCTGCAGCCTCACCATTCCTATATCCTCCCTTTCATTCACACACATATATTCTGTCTTAGTCCTGCTGCCCTTCATTCTTCTCCTCTCTAGAGTATATCTCTACCTCTCCAGGCTCTCCTCAACTTGGTCCCTACTGTCACTACAGATCACAATGTCATCTGCAAACATCATAGTCCACAGGGCCTCCTGTCTGATCTCGTCTGTCAACCTGTCCATCACTATTGCAAATAAGAAAGAGATCAGAGCTGATCCTTGATGTAATCCCACCTCTACCTTAAATGCTTCTGTCACTCCCAACACAGACCTCAGCACTGTCACACTACCTTCATACATATCCTGTACCACTCTTACATACTTCTCTGCCACTCCCAACTTCCTCATACAATACCACAACTCCTCTCTAGGCACCCTGCCATATGCTTTCTGTAAGTCCACAAAGACACAATGCAACTTCTTCTGACATTCTCTATACTTAGCCATCAGCACCCTCAGAGGAAACATCACATCTGTAGTGCTCTTTCCCAGGAAGAAACCGTACTGCTGCTCATTAATCCTCACCTCCCTTCTTAACCTAGCTTCCACTACTCTTTCCCATAACTTCATGCTGTGGCTGATCAGTGTTATCCCTCTGTAGTTACTACAGCTCTGCACATCACCCTTATTTTTAAAAATCGGTAGCAAAACACTTTTTCTCCACTCCTCAGGTATTCTCTCACTTTATTGAGCACTGCATTGACTCCATGATGTTAAAGCAAAGCACTGCTTAACGTTTAAATGTCATGAGGTTTTAAAACATTTCCTCTGGTTTGTTTCTTTTGGAGACTCTGAGTCATTAGCCAGTGGTATTGTGCATAATGCCTCATGTGCTGTACTACTGTCATGAATAATGAGTGAAACCTTGGCCATCTCATAGTATGGTGTTCGTAGGTCAGTCAGAAGAAAGCTAGACATTTACCTATTTTATATTCTTGCACAGCCCTTACTGCTTCTCCAGTTTAATGTGTATGATTGTTATTCTCTGATATACATGCTGTGTTTAATACTTGGTATGTCACTGTTTTATTTATTTATTTATTGTAAATTGCTAAAGTGATGGAAATAAATAAATACATTCTGTCAGACTGGATTCTTCATCACATTCTAACAGTTTAAGATATTTAGCAGCATTACCTATCTGTTCCTTAGTTTCTCAGACAAAGACCTGGTAAAATTGTCTCTAGTTTGTTTATTTATTTATTAATTTATTTATTTATTTGCATTCATGGAGTCTTACCCACTACTCTTTAATCAGAAGTGTCCAACCTGTGGTGGGCCACATGCAGCCCTGGATATCTAGGATTGGAGCCCCCTGTGACACTCTGCCCTGGCCCAGTAATCAAGGAGCCTCAATTCTCACCACTAACACCAGTGAAGGATGTGCACATTGGGAGGATGACAAGTACACACACAGTAAAATACAATTTCCCTTAAGAGCACACAGAGATCACAGTCAGTCTGGGGTTGGTATCTCTCTCTCTCCAGATCCCCAATAAGACTTCCCACTGGCACAGCTACACACACACACACACACACACACACACACACACACACACACACACACACACACACACACACACACACAGACTTTGAGATTTGATTTATTTGCAAACAAGCAGACACTCCTGGGGAAGGTTGGCACAGGTTTACTAGCTATACCACCTTCTGCCAAGACTATAAGGTAGTAATCACTGCTACCAACCACTACTTATCAGCTACCATAAGGCCCTTACAAAGGATGGCCAATTCTACTGTGTAATGTCACTGTTATCCAATTGGTAAGTGTGTCCAAGACATTAAGGCTATTTAAGAGTGGACTGTACAGTGTTACCAAATACATATGCATATACTGTAAGGGCTTAAATATCTCTAAACAAAATCAGCCACAATTAAAAGGTTTAAATATATTTAGCAATAAATAATAAAAACACAATACAATACTCATTAACTCAACACACTAACAGCAGAGTTCAGAATCACAAGAAATATTTTAAAACAGCATTGCAGGACAGTCTTACATAAATACTGAAAACAGCTAGACTAATCTTACTATATTTCTATCTATCTCTAAGAGAAATACTACAATCTGAGTCTGACTTACAGAGCAAAGCAAATACAAGTGCTGCCTGGATGTTTACAGGTGCAAGACAAGATACAAAATTCACAGACTTTCTCTCTGAGATAGCTCTTAAAGTAATAATACACATTACTGCAGTGTTAGCTAAATTATATCACTATTTGACACTTGCCTCTAGTTCCTAGGTTAACCAGATACCAACAGAATTTAATATGTCTCTATGAAAAATATTTCTCTCTTAGAAGCTGACACTTATCTCTTAGAAGCTTGCTTGAAACTGGAAGTCATAAAACAATTAACACTTTTACATTTTAAACCTACTAATTATTTATTTCCTAAGACACTAGAAAGAAACTAGCTACAGACATTTGTCTTCTAGCTGTGGTAAACAGAATCATAAAACTTTCTCAGAGTTGGTAAGTTAACTCTATATGTCCCAATTTCTACAATGAAAGCATACATTTGCACAGGCATATGGACCATATACATTTCTGCTCTTTTCCAACAGGGTGCACTGTGGTTACATTTTTGAAGTTCACGACATAACATGCAGGTCAATTACATTTGTAGACAAGCCTATGGATCATATTAATATTTACAATGACATAGAATTATTTACAAAATTCTAGCTAGCTGGGCTGGCAGCCTTCACAACAACAAAGGATTCCAAATTGTTAACATTGTTATGTGATTTGACCTGATTGCACAGCAAGGATGTTGGGAGATATAATGACTGCATGCTTTCAGTACAGTTTTATCTGGAGTGGGGGGTAGAATCTGGCAGGAACTAGGACCCAGGACTGTTAAGTCAGGAGCCTGTCATGTACGTGACATGGCTGCCAATAAGTCCTGTTACTCTCACTTTCTTCCTGAGGTCTAGTTGTGAGTTAGAAGGGACAGAATGAGACCGAGAGAGTGGAGAGACCGCGATTAGGTTAGTGACTGTCTTTTCACAGGTTTATGTAATCTTCTTCCACTTCCTAGCTCAACTGGATAATTTTATAAAGACTGAGTTATTAGGCAGTATGCTTTGTAGTTAGGCTGTCTAGAGAGCTGTTATGTGTTGTTTAGTAAGGAGTTGTTAGTCAGCTGCAGGTATCTGGTTACTTTTAAGGCAAAGATATCGTTGTGACATTTGTTTAATTTTGTTTTAAATAAAGGCACTTAACTGTTGTATGTAGGATATGATATAAGATAATTTCACCAAATGTAGGTGCAGAATAAATATAATGCTGATGAGTTTATTTTAAAAAATGTATTGCTAAGCAGACCTTGATGTACAGAACCAGTAAAGAACAATGTTTTATAATGATAGAAATGTTTAACTATTACACAAACAGCAGAAAAGGGAAATGTGCTTTATTAGTATTAAATGCACAAAGTGTTGATGCTTACTTATATAACAGTTTTGTGTGTGTGCTGCACTGTTACTTTTCTTGTGAATATGCCATGGCAAAGGCTACCAGCTACATCTGTATGTGAGGAATTAAAAAAGTAGGTGCTGGCTAGTCTATAGTTCTTAAACACTTGAAACAGAAACCAACTGTGCACTGTAGCCTAGAAGTTGAGATGGTGTCATTATTGTTATCTTCATTTAGTCATTGTAAACTGCTCTCATTCTGCTCAACTTGAGGTTTTGCAGTTTAATTGCAGAAGTGTACCATCGGCTGTAGTACTGTAGTAAATGGAAAGAGATAAAAGCTAGCAGGATTTTGCAGATTGTGTGTGTGTGTGTGTGTGTGTGTGTGTGTGTGTGTGTGTGTGTGTGTGTGTGTGTGTGTGTGTGTGTGTGTGTGTGTGTGTGTGTGTGTGTGTGCGCGCGAGATTGGGGTAAATGGGAAGGTATTTTATTTTTTGACCTACAAAGATGCACTTTTGGAATGAAATACTCATGTTGCTTTAAGGGAAGGGTTCCATATCTGTTTATCTGATAAAAAGTAACTAAGGTGTTAAAGAATTAAAATTTGAAGGCAACTATTAGCCATTCTTTATTACATTTATCACTTGAATGCATCTAGAGTGGAGCCTGGAGGTCGACTTTTGTTGCCCATGGCAGTGAAACAGTTAACTATATTATATATTTTATATGTGGCCCCAAGACATTTCCTCTTTACTCAATGTGGCCTAGTCAAGCCAAAAGGTTGGACACCCCTGCTTTAAACAAATTAATTATCTGCTTTGCATCCATCCATCTTTGGACTCCTCCAACACACAAAAAAGACTTGCCCCGGGATTCATGAAGCTTGGCGTAAGGACGGCGTTAGGCTTGCACTGGCCGTGCAGCATAGAGATGGCGCAGTAGTGCCATATGCATATTAATGAAGGTGTGCTGCTGCCACATACACGTGCATAGGAAACATGTGCGAGTGCATGAGGCGTGTCCAAGCGCTGCATGAAGGCGTGGATATTTCGGCTGTTTACATGCAACCTAAAATGCTGAATAGTGCAGCCTGCCTCCAATAGTAATCACACATGTCAGTGTACGTGGATACTGAAACGTATGCAAAGCATGCAAGACAGTTTTGCAAACACAAAAATAAGAAGCAAACACAAATGCACGTAGCTGAATATTGAGTCCCCATCCCTCGAACAGATGACATTTAAAACCCTGTGCCCGTATTCTATTGTAGTGTTGATAGTTATACCAAGTGGAAGTGAAATGCATCGTGTTAGAGCACCGCCAATAGCTAAGTCTAGCCCAATGGTCAGGGTTACCACTTGTCCCACATTGTGAGGGACAGTCCCCCTCTGGACAGTTGTGTCCATACCAAAACCATTATAAATGTAAAATATCCTGCGATCGAAGGACATAATTATGTCCCACATCTTATGAAACAGTCACATACAATAGTTATTTCTGTATGTAACATACCTACATGTTACAAGAAACAGAATAAGCAAGTAAATGAAACAGAAGAAGCAGCTAAACTGCTACAACAATAAGCTTACATTTAGGCATAAAACAAAAGTACTATCCATTGTACTGACAATGGGTATGTGTTGGCCTGTAAAATCTGATGTGTGTCGCGAATATATCCCATCCTGGCCATATGAAAGGGTGGCAACCCTACCAATGGTCAGAGCATTCGTCCAAAATCTGCCCATTTACGGTCCAAGGCGTCCTTGTCAGGATGGGCCAAAGATGAATGGGTATTACCCGGGTCTACCTACCTCATCACAAAAGGTTCCTCATCCAGGAAAAAAGAGGTCATTGTTCCCCTCTACTCATCACTCATTAGACCCATTACAGAGTACAATGCCCCTTTTGGTATGTACCTCACAAGACATCTACAACAACTGGAAAGGCCACAGAAATACCTCACAAAGAGGATTACTGGCTTCAAAGAGATACTCTATGCAGACTGTCTCAAAAAACTGCAGCTTTACTCTGTTGCATATCGCCTACTCAGAGGCGATCTCTGCCTAACACACAAAGCTATGTCAAACCCAGAGCTTTTAGGCATGCTCCACTTAAAGAAATCCCAATCCCTACAAGCTACATGCTCTAGGGACCTAAACCTCATCACCACAATAAACAGAACATGCTGGAGGGATAGATTCCTGTCCCAGAGACTTCCCATACTCTGGAACAAACTACCTATCTATATCAAACAAAGCTCCTCATTAGCACTCTTAAAGAAAAATTTTGATGATTGGACGGGAGATAGGAAATTCACCCCGGGGATCACTTCTGTGGCTCTGCTCGACAGTGGCACAGGAAAATAATTTTCTTGGGTGGCGAAAGCCAGGGTACCTTTGGCTAGGCTTATATAGGCTGTAGGACCAATAGCCTAGTACCTACCTATGAACCTATGAACCTATGTCATGAAAGATAAGTATTTGTGTGTACCTATATGCGTGATGTACAGCATGTGGAAGGTGAAAAATGCTAGGGTAGTCCTCACAACCATACAGGTACCAGAGATATGTAGTGTATGCAATGTGTTCCCTTGACCATGCCATGGGCCATCAACCAGAGAAGGGATGGATGGAGTGTGAGAAATATGGGGGTGGGGGGACAGGTAATGTAATAATTCGCCAAGGGGAGACTGTGTTGGATGCACAATAGGTGAACTGGAGGTGTATGAGGGAGTAGTGGGTGAATCAGAAAGAAACACAAAAAACAAACATACACATCCGCAATACAACCTGACAGGCCATACTGTAGAACACAATCCCACAAAC